>NC_072863.1:900000-987500 GCF_028858705.1 Grus americana | reverse complement strand
GGTTTCAGACTGATCGCTCATTCGGTCTGACCCCAACCAGCTCTGACCTTGGTCGGTCAGTATAGATCACTCATTGCTGATACCAACGAGATGATAATGTTTAGGTTTTGTGCGTTAGACCAAAAAAGTGATAATATTTAGGTTTTATACACTAGAAAACCTTAAAAACAGCCATTACCCTGCACAGGACCTTGTAGCACCCTCCTCAAGCCCTTTGTCATCCTCGGCCCGAGCTGCCACACGTCTGCCAGGTTGGGGTGCGACCCCCACTGAGGGGTACGCTGAGCATGAGCATGAATGCGTGAGCTCCCCTCCAGCGCCTACGAGCATGAGTAAAAGATATATATATGTCTATGGAAAGTGGCAGCAACGCATATCAAGTTGCAACATGTTGCAATGGGTTACGACACGCAACAGATTTGTATTTTTATATACATATAAAATCAATATATATCTATAATGAAATATATATATTTTATTTTTTAGCTAATGCTTAAACACATCAAGGGGTCTCCGCACCGGGGTCCATGAAGGACCTGGTCCCTAGTTAGAGGGTAGAAACAATTAGTGCACATTTCTCCGGCCCGTGCGCTGCCTTCAACTGGCGGGTTTTTAAGGTTCAAAGGCTCTTTCTTTTCTCCTCTGCTGCTTAAAATAACAGGGTCAATGTATACACACTCCTCATAATAATGGTAATAGGGGCTGCTGGAGAAACGCAGCCTCCAGATGAACTCAAGACACAGACAATCAACTGGAACTCAGGGGTAATTTTGGTTTCTGATCAATCTAAAATCATTTTGACCCAAGGTATAATTTAAAATGTTCCTACCTCGGTTATTATAGCCCCAGGGCACTCTTGGTTGTTTTCGTGCATTCACCCGCTTGTTCTCTCTCTCTCTGCTTATAAGATCCAAGGAACGGTTTAATGAAAAATGAGTGTGTGGCTGGAGGGGTCAATGGTTAGTCATTTTGGATCCTTTAAAAAAAAATCGGGTAGGATTTGGTTGTGTTCTTTTAAACAGAGGTTTTCACACTGGAGCAGACTTGCGGAAAGAGAAAAGCATTTATTCACCCATCAGCTCCTCTGGCCTCCTTCTTTCCTTGCTGTGTTTTGCTCTCTCTTTGTCACCCCAAAGCATCACGCCCGGGCTCCTTAGCCAGGGCATCTCCTGGGGGTGTCCCAAAGCTGTGGTCCCCGTGGGCAAAGGACCCTTTGACAAGAGACCACCAAACCCCTGGGGTCTTGCCGAGGGACCGGCTGCCGCCCCTTTTCCTCTCCTAGCCCGGCCGGTCCTGCTTTCCGGGGAGCCGCTCTCCCGACGGGAAGGCACGGCTCGGTGGGAAATGGGAAGCAAAGGTAGAGCGAGGATGTGGCTAACAGAAGCCAGCAAAAAATGAATCAGCACGAAGCCCGCCGGCAGGCTGGCGCTGGGAGGGATGGTGGCTGCTTGGTGGAGGCACAGAGGGTTTAAGGATGTCAGAGTGAGCGGTTGGCAGGATAATTATTGCAGGCGGAAAACAAAAGAGAGTGACAATTTTCCTGTGGATGGATTCAGCCCTCATGCTTCTTAATTCCTGTTGAACAAAGAGCTATAATTGTTCTCAATAGCGAGGAGGGGAAGAACCTAATTTCCAATGTGAGTCAGAGAAGCTTTCAAGCGGAGGGTGGGTGGAAACTATTTATAAAGGACCATTAGGGAAAATCAGATTTCTACGCACAGTAAACAGAACACAGAAAAAAAAAAATCTATTTATATTTGAGTCTGGAAAGCATGTCCCATGCAGCACAATGTAACAATGGCCACAGCGCAGACCCTGAATGCTAACGCTGAGGGTCTGCCCCTTGGCGTCGCTGAAGGTTGTGGTGTATTTCTGTCCTTTGGCGGAGCTGGCGGAACAATGCCTTCTTCCCAGGCACGCGCCTCAAACGGGCAAACAAACAAAATGTGAATTTGCTCCATCCTTTCTCTGTTACCTTTGGAGAGAGGGGAACAACAACAACAAAAAAAGTAATTGAACAATTGGTTTCTTTCGGCCAAAAAATTGTGGAAAGCAAACACCGAAATGGTGTGCCAAAGTAATTGCAGGAGATGAGCTCCCGGTTTGATCAACACTTGTTTGCGCAGGTAAACTTGCATCCTTCTGCAGTCAGCATTCATGCAATATTTACAATTCTTGATCCCCAACATAGAAAAAAACCACTCCAAAAGCAATCTCTGGTAATGCTGAAGGATAGTCAGACCCCAGCCATCGGGTTGTGAGGGGAGAAGGTTGCAACGCATGAAGAATGTTTTCCTTGTAATTGCCTGATTCCCTGGACATACGCGTTAAAAGCATCCTATTCAAGTTGCAAGAAGGGAATCTGCTGCAGGCAAGGCAGAGGGTCCAGCACAGGGAAAGCACCACTTTGGCCATCAGAAGACACACGAGATGGTGCCTGCAGCCCCAGGGAGCTTCCTCAGCCCTGCGTGCTCAGCGAGGCGTGAGCGGACTTTCCTCGGAAGAGATCCTAGTTCTGGAGCGGGGCAAAGCTGCCAGGGTCAGGCTTTGGGGCAGGGCGCTGCTGGTCGCAGCGGGGAGCCCTCTGCTCCTCTGGGGCCGAGCTCAAAGTGACAACCAGCCTTTCCAGAGGCAGCGGGACAGGGCAACGGGGGTCGTGGCAATACCGCAGAAGCCTTGGCTCCTCCAGGTATCCCCTGAAATATAAAAGGTGCCTTCCAGTCAGTGGGAAGTACATCAAACCCGGGATGTTTATCTGTGACGTGACTCCACCGAGTCTCGCTAAGCCATGTGTGCACATTTCTGGGCTAGAAAGGGAATACATCACCGCGTAATATCTTAACTAGAAAGCAAAATGTAAGCAAGAAAAATCCTTATGTCACAGATGAGCAATGTGGGCTTCCTCCTCCCCGTGTCTCTAAGGGGGAATTGTCTCCCTGAGCCTAAATCCAGGCTGAGCAAGGTCTCAAGGCTTGGCCAGGGTAAGAAGGACACAAAATAATCTAAGCGATAATCTGCTGATTAGTACCGGCTAACTATAATCTGTTAAGTATCAACTTAACAGATATCTGGCTCGTTTCTTCCCCACTGGTTTAGTGCTCCAAAAGTAAGGGAGGAAAGGAGCCAGATCCACCGGTTTAGTGGATTTATTCCTATTTTATGGATTAGCAAATGGAAACCAGGGAGCAGAAGTGCCCACGCAGTTATCCCACGAGCCTGTCCCCATGCCGAGGGCTGGGTCTGCCTGCAGCCCTGCCCTTCATCCTGCCTTCTCCTTCGTTAATGTTGATGACTGGATGACACGGACTCTGTCTGTGGAGCAAAACGCAGCTAGCGGGACGTCTGCCTTCGCCACCGAACTCGTGCTCCCCAGGCTTGGACCATGAAGGAGAGAGCTGTTCCCTATGTGATGTACTTTATGTGCGTGCAGACCTGATTTATATCTCTTCCAACAAGCTGTTCTCTGCTATCATGAGCCAACAGGACCCATAGGGTGTTACAAGACGTATTACATGCAGCCAAGAGCTTTAATCCCCCTGGGGGAGTGATTACAAACAACTACACACGTCCCAGAGTTGCTTAATCACTGTTAAGAAATTTCTTTATAATCTGAGTAAATTACTTTAATTACTTGCAACTACCAATTAGCGTTTGAATGCTTCCACTGAGAAGTTTGCAGGCATTAATCTGCTCCCTTGGAATGTTAAATCACCGGCTGGAAGATGGCTTTGGTCTATGCAGCCAGCCCCTCCCCGGCATGCCCCTACCCGGCACGCTGCCCTCGCCTTTGAGGGATGGAGTAGCTTGACAGGAGAGTGCAGCGCTTCGGCGAGGTTTAGCAGCTGGATAAAACCGCCCCATCCTGGGAAGGGGAGGTCCCTCCTCAACCCCTCCTGGCTGCACGGTCAGCCGCCCCCGCGGACACGGGCAAAACAGACGGTCCAGAAAAGTCCCTGCCTGGGCCCTTACGTACACAGATGCCCCAAAGAGCCTCTTTACTCGCCCACCTGTGTCTGCGGACCCCGCTCATTTCCCACTCGGCAGAGCTCCACAGCACGGGTGCGTGTTTTCTCAAACATCACGTGCTGGACGGGGCGGTTTTTGCTCGCTACCGGGTTCAAGCTCAACCTAATCGTCAGGCGTGAACGCCGATGAGGTTTGGACAAGCATGGCTCTGTTCTTCATTTTCCCACTAGTCCTGATTTACAGTAGCTCTCAAACCTTGAAAAGTTAGCATCAAGGTCTGAACTTGCTTTTCTGGCTGCTTTCTAGTCTTGGCTGGCACGGATCGGATTCAAACCATTTTTTTTTTTTTTCTTTGATTTTTAGGCCCCGGGTGGCTGCACTCATCTTCTTTTTCCTCGCTCATCATTAGGAGTGTGCTGGTGTGAGGAGTCTGGGCAAGAAACCAAAATGCCCTCGCCTGCACTCCCGGCAGTCGAGAGGCAGAGCAGCTGCCGCAGCGGCGGGGGGCAGGTTCACCGGGCAGGGATGCTGCGCAGAGCAGCGGCCCCCGGCAGCCCCCGTGCCTTTGTGTTAGCCCAGCGCGGAGTCAGGAGAGGCAGCACCGAGGCTCAGTAGCCAGGAGACCTTTTAGCAGTGGGGAGGAGAGGTGGAGAGAAAGGGATGCCGCAGCACTGCCGGCATTGAGGAAGAGCATCAGAAAGACAGACCTCAAGTCAGGAAAGTGCTGCAAAGTCAGAGGGAAGGGCAGCAGGAGAGAAGATGGGCGCAGACTCTGTTTTCCTTCACCTTCTCCTGGATCGTGCTCTCTTCTCTCCGATTTCCACTGGCATCCGTGAGAATAGCTTCTCCTCAGAGTGGAAAACCCACCAAGTCAAACATGTGGCGGCTGGGAGACCCTGCGGTTTCCACGACTTGACCTGGGATGTGCAGATGATGTTGCCGGCTGGGTGTAATTTTAATTTTGTATAAAGTGCCGGAGATCCTGATAATTGCTTAACTGCAGTATCTGTGATACTAGTACGCGCTAGCCTTGGTACCAAGGCAAGGGTTTGGGTTCTCCTGTTTGCAAAGGCGCACCTGACACTGGAAGGAGCCATGTAGGTCCGCGGGAACTGGCAAAGGCTGGTTCGGGGCTCTGTCATCTTTCGGGGTTTTTTTTTTGTTTTTTTTTGAGATTGGTCTATACCTTCCCAAATTGCTGGGGAAAGAAAGAGGGTGGGAGGCAGTAGATGATATCATGGCAGGGAACGTGATTGCCTAAGCCTTCTTTTCATGGGAACTCGGGCTAAAAACTGGAGTTCAGAGCCCAGAGTAGGGGACTGGGAGTCAAAATTGTGTTTTCTCTTCTTCCATCGAGCATGACTCACGGTATGCTTAGAAGACAGCATTCACATTTGTGCGTTTTAGTGTCTCCACATAGAAACTAGCATGCTGTTTCCCCACTTTCTGAGCTATTTTAAGCTCTCGTATTGGAGCTAGCACCACCAAAGCCGCAGGCTTTGATCACTTGCGTAGCCCACCACAAGCAATCCTCTTCTGTTGAGACCATCTTCCCTTTAGGAACATGAATTCTTTCTCTTCCTTTACAGAGGCACGCATACACATATGTCCCAAATGTATGCATTTCATAGGTGATAAATAAATAAGCACCGCCAGCCCTGAATGGGGAGGGTTGTTTTGCTTGTTTGGATTTAAATAAGACTTTGCAGGAACGATCCATCTTGCAAGGACTTCATGCAAATCCCTTTCTGAGCCACATCAATCGAACAGCAAGTGTCTGTTCAGACGGCAAGGCATTTAAACGAGCCGCCATCAAGGCTGTGCAGGCAGGTGCAGGCAGGGCTGGTCCTGCCTGTGGAGGGAAGCCAGCCAGCTGGTGCTGCCGAGGCCAGGGGCAGCGGGTTGCCCACCCGGCTGCACCTTCTGCCAGCCCCACCTCTGCCTCACTGGTCCCTGCTGGAGCCACTGTCATCTTCCCTCTGCAAAACTTTCTTGGGGGTTTCCCCTCCTTTGCTGTCCGAGGCATGTGGAAAACATCTTGTGGTTGACCAGATGAAGATGTTCACGTGCAGGTGATAAGGTCAGGAAGGTTCTTCCCAGGCCCTGGGGGACATGAGCTGTTGCAGGAGGGTTTTTTTTCCTCACCTCCAAAGCGTAGTCATCCATCACCTGGCTCCGTGGGCACTTTGCTCAGCACCCCAGAGGCATTTCTCACCCAAGTGCCAATTCGGTGTTCTGGGCACTGCTGAAGACCTCCGGATGCTTCTCACCGTGTCACCTACAAGTCACCGGGCGCAGGGCTCCACGTCCTTCGGCACGTTTGGACGAGGCGCTCACGTTTGTGCCAGGCTGTGTCCGGGGAGAGCAGCGGCGCGCGGTGCTGATGGACACTTCCCTTGGTGGTACGGGAAGGTCTGGATTGCCGGCCAGTTCCAGGTCCCTAGAACCAGGGAAGCTTCCGATTAAATTGTAGGCAATGACTGAAATAATAATAACACATACAAATGGAAATCTAGATTAAGTCCCGAGAGCGCTCTTTGCAACTGGGAAGAAAGAATTTTTTTTTTTTTTTCCCCTTTCTTTCTTTTTCTTTGAAGGAGACAACCAGTTATTTTGCGATATTCAGGCGGGAGCAGTGGTTAAAAGTACGTTAGTGTAAAAAGCAGCCCAAGCCTGCTTCCTAACATCCTCGCTAGATCACAGCTGGGCCGCTGTCTGTGCCGATGGCTTCCGCGCCTATGGATCAGGCTTCTCACCAAGTCGCTATTGCCTAAATGTACAGATAGCGGTGGTGATGAGCACCAACCCATTTCACCAGTAGCCTTAAACTAAGGTCACGGTGCTTTTCCACCCAAATACAACAGCCCTCCTAGCTCCGTAACAGTCTGGATAGGAGCAAGGACTGTTTGTAAAATAATAAAATGAGTGGGGAACCTAATGCAGGATGTATTGATGTGCAGAAGCCAAGTAGATTATACTGGAGTGCCTAAATGAGATGTATTATAATCCCCTCTTTGGAGACAAAGCTCTGCGGCAGGGAGCTCAGCAGCTGGCAGAAGTGCGAGGAAGCAGCTGCCGGGGTGGAGGAGCTGAGATGGCAGATCCAGCGCTCCCTCCTCCCCGCAGCATCCCCAGCCTCCTGCTCACAGGACGGGCTGTGCAAAAGGGGATGCCGCAGGTCCCCTGCCTTCCCCTCCACACCCCAAGCACTGAAAAGCAAACTGCAGAGAGACTCGCCGGGGCTGGCGGCCAGGCTGGGGATGCAGCATCGGGATTCTGGAGGAGCTCTTGTGGGAAGAGGGGTCCCTTGCTGTTCAGGGGCTCCTTATCCCGTCACTGCTTCGGTCCTCTGCCCATGCCCGCCCGCATCCTGCTGGTCGAGGGCTGGGGCAGCTGCTGTGGGTCGTGCAAAGGGGCAAAAATGTGAAGCAGCAGCATCTGAGAAACCCATTTCTCTCCAGGGGAAGGCTCAGAGCGGACAGCACGGCTCCCCAAAAACGGGCAAGCACATCCCAAAACAGACCCACAATCCCCATTTCCACTCAGGAGCACGCACGACCTCCATGGCAGACCCGCAGGGCTAGCGGTGCGTGGCTGACGGGCGCTTCAGGTGCTGCACGTAAGAGGACTTTTATATGACATGTGACAAATCCATCCTCCGTGCCACCACCACACAGAGCATCTTCCCGCACTGGAGCTCCCTTGGCTTTTGGTCCGCATGCCAGAGCCCTCTGCTCCTCTTTATGACTCTCAAATCCATATCACTCAGAAAATGATATTCTTATTTCTTCAAATATACCCCTCAGGGCAGATGTCAACTTCCTATCAGCTTATGAAGCAGCGGGTGTAGGCACGGAGGCACACACCATCACGTCCTGTCCGTCTCCCTGACACGTGGACGCACACACAGTGAGCTAAATTTACCCTTGGGGTATTCCCAGGAAAGGCTGAAGCATCTCAGATACTCTCACGCATAACCCCCGCCCCCGCACGCCCAGGCAGCACACGCACACGCGTGCACGTACGTGTAACACAGGCTTGTGCGGTTCTGGATCCAGACGTGTCGGGGGGGGTTGTGGACAGAGTTAAACCGCCTGCCTGCCCCTGGACAGCTCGCTGCAAGTGCCAAGCACCAGTGCGGGGGAGCTGGGGAAAAGGAGGTGCGTGGCCATGTCCACAGGCAACGTCTCGACTCTGGGGTGGGTCACTGGTGTCCCTGCCCACCAGTGGGAGAAGCTGAGAGGAGAGCTGTGGCAAAGGGAAACACTCTGACCCTGACCGTCTGGGCGCAGCCTCGGGTACCCCCCGTCCCGCGCCCGCCCCAGCCCCGCCACGGCTCTCTGCCGGGGACGGACCACGGGCCCCCCACGGCCTCGGCACGGACGGTCCTTCCGGGATGCCCAGCAGGGACATGCCAGTGAAACGCCGACCCGGGGAGCGTGGGCTTTCCTGCCCAAAAACTGGCTTGGCCGCAGCGAGCGGGACCTGAGAGGTGAGGAGCTGTTGTGTGCAGGTATGGTGGCTGCTCACTCACTCCACATCGACGTCACGGTCTCCCCGGGTTGTGTAAGAGGTCCCGCCACAATACGGTCCTTCGGTGTCTACCAGGGAAGGGAGCGTGGCCGCGCCAGACCGTGCCCACGGCACCGCCAAGCCATGGCTTAGTTAGGCTGAGCTGGTCCTGCCAGCGAGGGTGAGCTGGGGCTTCGCAGCCCTCTCCCCGGTTGTGTTTATCCGTTGTGATACTTTCACATGAGAAACAAATAAAGGCTGATGATATCTCCTGGAAGAAAAAAACCAAGGTTACTCCCCTGACCTGATTAATGCAAATAAACTGAATGGAGTCCTGTCGCCCGGGGCTTGCAAATTTAATATCTGTTAAACTGATTCATTTCATGCTGTTTTAGCCTCTCGCCCTGTGACTGCAATTACCTCTGACGGTCTCGCTGGGCTGTCGGTGCCTGCTCCCCCCCGCGCCTCACGTGATGCAGTTTGGGTTGGGTTTGTTTGGTTTGTTGTTTCGATTTTTTTTTCTTCTTGTGGTTTAATTTCCTTTGAGTTTATTAATTATGGCTGGGGGGTGTGGGCCAGGAATGTTTAGCTAATGCTTCCTCTTTGCGTAGTGGGGCACTTCAGCCCTGTAATTCCCCCTTTATTGGCCGCCCCGGGATGGGTCGGGGGAAGCGGAGCCAGCGCCGGCTGCGGGGGGGTGGGAACCTCTTCTTTCCCTGTCCCGCCTGTGAGCCCTGCACCCACCTCCCTGCATCGCTCCCACCGTCTTGCCCTGCGCCTCCTGGCTGGCTGCACTTGCACGAAGCGACCGCTTTGCGGGAGGGTCTGGAAACGTGTTTCAAACCATTTAATCAGAGCAGCAGGTCTGGGTCCCTGGAGAAAGCAGGCACGGCCGCACGCATCCCCCAAGTCTGGGTGAGCCGAGAGATGCTCCGGATCCAGCACCGGGCGCTACCGGCACGACCCTGCGCAGGGCAAGGAGCAGATTTTTATTCGAAGCCCACCTGCAGCAGTTAGGATCTGCATTCATAATTCATTTGAATGGCAAAAGTCTCGTGAGAGCGACAGGTTGGTTTGGTTTGGTTTGTGGAGACGGGATTTCTCCCCGCTGTCTCCCAGGAGCCACCAGCCTGGAGCCCAGCTGCCCGGGCTGCTCTGGACACCCCAGCCTAATGTCTTTTAATTTCTCGGGCTCAGCCCAGCCCTTGGCTCTCGGTGCCGTCTGGGGGCACCCGAGGTGGGTGTGGGTGGAGGAGCCAGAGCAGCAGAGGCTCAAAGCAGAGACATCCCGAAGGGAGACGGCGCAAGAGCCAATGTGCTGCAAGTCCAGAAGATAAATGAGGTTAAGGACGTCAGCAGGGTTTGACTTCACTTTGCATCTAATTCAGGAGTAAGGGAGGGAGGGAGCACTCAAAGAAATCGAAAGGGAAGCCCCTGCAGGTGGACAGAGCACCGGGTCTTTTAACAGTACATGGGAAGTTCACCATTGCAGGATGTGGCTTAGGCAAAGACTGTGCTGAAGTGAATAAGGGTGAGCTGCTCCGATGACAAACATCGCTGGCAGTGAGATGTTTGGTCGAGGTATAAAAGTGACATGAGCTCGCGGTCCCCGCGGAGCACGGGCAGGAGGAGGCATTGCCCGTCACCCGGGGCATGGCACAGGGGACAGCTGCTGCGCCCGGGCAGCCTTGGCGTGCATCCCGGGTGCTTTTCTGAGACGTCTCGCTCCCCAGGAGAAGACAGACGACCAGGTAGGCTCTGCGTCTTCCTTTCCACCCCTAGGAAGCGTTTAGGCTGTAAAAGTACAGATAAAAGCCAAAACGCAGAGTGCCCTCTCTATGGCTGGGAAGCCACAACGCAAAGAAAAGGGATTAATTTCTCCCCTTAAACAAACAATAACAACCTAATTGCCAAGCCACTGTCATAGTGGCCTCATTCAGGATGCTGGAGATCAGCGGCACTGGATTCCCCCCAGACCTCCAGCCGTTCTGTTTGCTCCTCTCTCCTGCTGAGTTTCTGCAGGGCCGGGATGCTCCTCACCGCACACAGCCTCCCCGGGGACCTCACACCTCCGCAGCGACGGTGGCCAGGGAGCAAAGCTTTGTTCTGTGCTGCAAGAGAGGGCTCTCGAGTGCAAATCTGAGATGTGATGAGAGGAAAGAGAGTAAACTGTGGGCTTCGCTCCCTCCTCCCATTTCCAGAGGTGCCATTCGCAGCAAAACAAGAGTGCGGCGGGACCCTCTGCCTAGCCAGCGCGGGGAGCAGCGGACGGCCGCAGACCTCGTATGCCTCATTTGTAACACGTGCCAAAGTTCCTGAGCCTGTGTCTTGGCTGCTGCTGCTGTCTGTGTTGGCTGGGAAAAGATCTCCCAAGCAGCTAGCTTGAGCTGCACCCTGCGCTGCACCCTGCACCCCTGTGCTGCACCCTGCACTGCACCCTGCACTGCACCCTGCATCCCTGCGCTGCACCCTGCACTGCACCCTGAACCTCTGCACTGCACCCTGCACCCCTGTGCTGCACCCTGCACTGCACCTTGCACTGCACCCTGAATCCCTGCACTGCACCCTGCACTGTACCCTGAACTCCTGCGCTGCACCCTGAAGCCCTACACTGCACCTTGCCACCCCTGTGCTGCACCCTGAATCCCTGCACTGCACCTTGCATCCCTGCACTGCACCCTGAACCCCTGCACTGCACCCTGAAGCCCTGCACTTCACCCTGCACTGCACCCTGAACCCCTGCACTGCACCTTGCACCCCCGTGCTGCACCCTGAACCCCTGCACTGCACCCTGTCCCTGCACTGCACCCTGCACTGCACCCTGCACTGCACCCTGAACCCCTGCACTGCACCCTGCACTGTACCCTGAACTCCTGCGCTGCACCCTGAACCCCTACACTGCACCCTGCATCCCTGCGCTGCACCCTGCACTGCACCCTGCACTGCACCCTGAAGCCCTGCACTGCACCTTGCACCCCTGTGCTGCACCCTGAACCCCTTCACTGCACCCTACATCCCTGCACTGCACCCTGCACCCCTGCACTGCACGGACGAGTCCAGGTGCCAAGGTGCCCTGCAGGGACGGTGCCGCTGTGCCAGGCAGGTGGTGCGGAGGGGAGTTTGCAGCCCCTTCACCTGGGCTGTACCTGCGCCGGGGATAAACAGAGGGCTTCCGTCGCCGCGGCTGTCAGCCTGCCTTTCAGCAGCACAAAACTCATTTTAAAGAGAATAAAAGTGCGTCTGTGAATGGCCCTTTAAAATTCATGAGCGGGACCACGAAGGAGGGCTTGCACCCTTTCTGTTTGCTTACATCTTTCTTCAAGTTCAGAGCTGTCAGGGGAAGTGAGAAGAGAAGAGATGCTGACTTCCTGAGCATGCACACGCACACACGCGAGCGTGCTCACACACACCGTCGCACACCCTTCAGTTTATTTTGCAATTCTTGTTTAGTTTCAGGCAGCGGAGCTGCCAATCTCGGTGTGTTTTTAGTGCCTCTGTGCCGAGTCTGTCATGATGCCTTAATGGCTGTATCACCTTGTGAAGCTCTCAGACATCCTCAGCTCCTTTCATCAGCGGTGGGAAACCTGCCAGCCTCTGACAGGTTCTTCCAAACAAATCACAGTGCGATTTAAAACGGGAGATGTGACCGGCGATTTGGCAAGCCGCCAAGCGCCCACGGCGCGTGCATCCCGGCGCGATCCCTCCAGCAGCGCCCAGCTTCACCCGGGACGGCGCTGGCCCATGCCACGGGCTCCACGCTCAGCCCCGGATGGGACCGAGCGCTTTCAGACCCTGCACCGGCCCTTTGCAGCTCGCGGCGAAGCCCCACCGTTTCCTCCCAAGGCCTGCCCGCCTTTGCAAGGTGACCATGCTCGGGGACACCAGAGCGCTGTGCTCTGCAGCCCCCCGAGCTGCCCACCCGCGGTGCCTCCGGGCCGGCATCAGTACCCGGCTATCCTGCCATGGTCCTGCCGGAGCGCCCAGTCCCCGCTGCAGCACTCTGCGTCCCTCCAGTCCTGCGCCGCACAGGGCTTCAGAGGTGTTAATCCGTGCTCTGGGCATTCGGGATTGCCTGGCATCGATCCCGAGAGACCCGGCGCTGCGGGCATTGCCTGAGCTGAGCTGCAACACCCGGGGGAGCAGCCCGTGTCACCGCACCTGAAACCAGGGCTGGGGCTGGGCCGGCTGCTGCAGCCGCAGCAGGAGCTCGTGCGCGGTGCTCGGAGCGGGTCTGCGTCGCTTTGGGCTCGAACCACCGGCAGCGTGCGGGGCCGGCTGCATCCCCCCCCCAAACACCCATCC
Organism: Grus americana; assembly: GCF_028858705.1. Lineage (NCBI taxonomy): Eukaryota > Metazoa > Chordata > Aves > Gruiformes > Gruidae > Grus > Grus americana. Next base: position 974,720 of record NC_072863.1, on the reverse strand, counting down.
CGCTGCAAGAGACTGGCCTGGGGGTAGGAGCTGCGGCGAGCCGACTGGAGTGCTTCTGGAAACAGAAAAGGACGTGGTATTTCATCATTTCGGGGCCCAGACTGTCTCTCCTGCACCAACAAGGGAACTATTTGTGTGGTTCAAAGACTTACTCATTCTGTTGTGGGTTTTTTTCCAAACCACCCACTTCACGTTTTGGGTGAAGGTTCAATTTCATTTTTCTTATTCCCAGCTCATTTGCCCATCCCTAAAACAAACATATTAGAGCAAGCATGTGGGGGAGAGGGTGCATTAATCAAACCGGAGGGTAGGTGAACTTAACGCAAACAGAGGATGACAATGCGCCGTGTATTTGCATAATCCAGTGAGAAAGCTTTCTTGCTGAAAAGCCAAAGCTACTGGCATAGAAAAGTATGGGTCTGAACAGGAATCCGGTCCTGAGCACTTACAGACATTGGGGGTAATAAATCAGGGATCTGGGTAAAACCGTAGTGGTTCCAGCACGCTTTCCAAACTTTGCATTTCATTTGCTTTGATAGAGGGCCCCATCCTGCACGCTTTGAAGTTAATGGCCAAGCTCCCTTTGACGGCAGCAGGAGCAAGCCCAGGCCTGAAGAACAGGTGCTCAAGCCGGAGTCACGGCGGAGACTAAACTCATCAGCAATCAACGCCGGCTTTATGCAAATGCTTCCAAATGAGGAGAATTGTCTTGCCAGCTGATACAACCAGAACAAAGCCCCAAGCACCAGTAGAGGGTAACATATGCGATTTCAGGGCTAAGAAGTCCAGGGAGGGATTTAATAGCAGTTGGCATTTTACAAAGGAAATCGCTATTTCTGCAAAGGGATGATTAGAGGTATATATAAAAGCGTGGGTTGGGGTTTTTTTAGGAGCACACTGGCTGGCATTCCCCACTTCTGGGTGACCTTGGTCAAGTTGTTTCACCTTGCTGTTGCTTGGTTTTTCTGCTGAGCTCCTTCCTCAGTGGGGTAATTTTCCCTGCTCCGCAGATGTGATGTGGCCGCGTTTGTTGATATTTGTGAATAGTTTGACATCCCCTAATGGAATATCTGAGAGGAAGGGAAGGAAAATAAAGTTCCGGCTGGGATCCTGCGCTGGCAGGAGATGCAGAGGTGGCAAGCACCTTGAAGGGCTGAGTTGCCAGCTGTGCCAGTTGCCCGCGGGGGTGAGGAGGATGCAGGCAGTGCCAAGGGGGGAGCAGCGAGAGCTGTCAGGAGGGCTCAGAAACATGACCTGAAAGATTGGGGTCTGTTCAGTCTAGAGAGGGTGAGTCTGAGGGGAGAAGAGATGGTGGTCTTCAAATACATGCAAGGAGGCTGAAAAAGAACGGGAGTAAATTGTTCTATCCATTACGGACTTGGAAATAACGGACTTAAGCGGCAGCAAGGGAAGATCAGGGGAGAAACCGGGAAAGCTTTGCACCAAGAAGGCTAGCGAAGCAGGGAGCGACGCGGTGGAGCTGCCGCTCGGGACGGCTCCACCCCAGGAGAGCAGAGCGGCTCAGCGAGGCTTTGCAGCCCGGCCCCTCCTCAAACGCAGGTCCGCATCCGAGAGCGACCACGAAGCAGCGATTAGACGGTGCGCTGCTGGCCAGCCCCACAGCTCGGCCGAGCACTGCCGGGGCGCGGGGACCGCGGGCAGCACAGGGGACGGAGCCGTGGGACGGGCAGCAGTGCAGGGGGAGGCTCTGCCCGCGCGTCCGATGGATGAGACCTGCGCGACCTGACCCCAGCTCCCAGCGCTCGCTGCTTTCTGCGTGCGAATCAAAGGCGCCGCTCACCCGAGTGAGCCCGAGCACACGCCTAAGCGTTCACAGCGCTGGAGGTATCTGCCCGTCCGGCACACGGCGAGACACAAGTGGCTCATACCATATGTTTCCTTCCCCTGCAATTTTATGGCTGAAGGTATTTGATCAGACCGGTTATTCACTAACCATCTGTCCCTTGCACAAATACAGCTGACTCTTGTTACAACTCTCTGATGGCAAATGCCCTTCTCCGGCGCGCTCCGGGAACACGCTCGGGTTAGCGGCGTTGCAGCCATTTCGGAAAATGCATCTCTTTTTAAGAGCTGGTGCTGTCAAGCGTTCACGTGAATGGCAGCCGATGTCTGCGCTGATTACAGTGGGAGGATATTTAAAGCCCATTCTGCAAATCAGTGCCTTGGATACTAATATAAGTAACTTTAAAAAAATAGAAAGCAAGGAAAGCGAGGAGATAAAACCCCCGTCATTTACATTTCTAAGGAATATGAAATTGTGCTTTTGAAAAAAAGCAATTTGTAAACTTTAGATAGCAGCAAATTCCTTGTTTTTTGGATACAATACCAGCTTTGCATATGCGTTGAAAGAAAGAGGGAGAGAAAATAACCCTGAAGCATCCTGCCCACTGCATTAGCTTTTAAAATAAAACCCATTTATATATAAATGTTGGCTTTTTTCCCAGTCTCTGTAGAAAAGCTTTTCTATATTAAATGCTACAATGAATTAAATTAACCATAATGATTTCTTTGTGAATGGAAACCCTTTTTCCTGTGACATGTTTTTGATCATTTTTTTTTTTCCCTAGTTACAACAACCCGTACTCCTATCGAGTTGAGGATTTTGTTTGTTCTGCTATTTGCAGAACGCAATACAATTACTATTTGCACTTTTTGTTCTTAAGAAAAATAAAGCACAGCTATTCCGCCCGCTATCTTCCCATGCCGGGGCGGGAGCTCTTTGCCAGACCCACTCTCACCTGCGGCAGCGGGGTCGCGACAGCCCCATCAGCTCCCGTGTTCGGAAGCCAAGAACAAGCGGTCCCGGGGTGACAGGGAAATCGCCTCCTCTTCGCTCCCCTTCTGCACCCGCAACAGCCCAAATCATTCGCCTGTAACTCCCGGCCGCTCCTTCCCCTGTGTTTGCCGTGAAGGGACTCGGCGCAGTTCAATTTATTTGGTATGTATTTAATTTTTTTGCTGCCCTGTCGGTTACGGTGGCACTCGGCTGCGCTCCCCGGGGGCTGCCTTGCTGCAGGCTTGCCCATGCACGTGGCTGCTGGGTGCTGCAGGGTGCAGAATCGGGCTCGGGGCAGTCGGGGGGTCCCGGGACCGACGGCCGGGCGGTCGCTGCTGAGCAGGGAGCTCTCGCTGGGGGGAGGCAGCCTGCACGACACTGGAAAGGAAAATTAGGTCATGGTTCTGGTTTGAAGAGTCTGGATGGCGTCCCATTTATTTTGGATTTCTCCTAACAAGTGACTAGCTTCTACTTTCCTCCTACCTCCTTTCCTTGTCTTTTTTTTTTTTTTTTTTTTTTAAAGCATTTCTCCTTTCACCCGCCTCTTTTTCCTCGAAAACAGAAGGAACGGGGGGACACGCCTGAGGACAGCTGGAAAAGCGCACGGCTTTGCTCCGCCTGAAGCTCCGCTCTGTTGCAATCGTGCTGCGCAGGGAAGAGGCCTTCAGTTAGAGCAGCAAAACCGAAGGAAAAAATGCCTTACAAGCCTGTCTGTCCATTCAGCCCGGTAAAAGCCGTCCTGCGTCCCCTCTAGCAAAACCGCTACGTTACCAGTGTCAGCTAGCGAGCCCCAGTCTCCCTTGCCGAGTCGCAGCTGCGGTGTTGGAAGTCTGAAATCCCGAGCAGCGACGCCTTAAGGATGCTGGGGTTTGGGTAGGTCTGGCTGGATGCTGGGCTCCAGAGGGGCTGGGGTGCCTCCCCGGCAGCTTTGGCATTTTGCGGCAGGAGAGCTCTGTCCTCCTGCTGCTCCTGAGCATCCCTGGGCTGCGCCGAGCCGAGCCGAGCCGAGCCGTGCCGGCAGGGGCAGACCCGGGGACACCCGAGCCATCCCACCCTCTTCCTGAAGAGATCTGCAGATCGCAAATGGCACGGCGTCTCTTGGCTTTAACCAGGCAAGCCTGAAGCTCCTGTTAAATTGTTCCCTATTGTCCAGGCAGCCTGTGGCACAGTCTGTCCCCGATTCATTTGGGAAACGATTCCAGTTCGACGAGAATCATCAGAAGGATTTATTATTCCCCCCCTTCCCGACATTCATTCCTGATTTGCTTTTGCTGGGTTTAATTTCACCACTCCTCTCCAAGCCCCTTGAGCAACCCCTCTCTTTTCTCAATTCCTGTCATCAGATGTTCTTGGGCAACCACGAACCCTTGTCCCCCCCCACCTCCCCCTTTCCACCCGCCCGCGGAGGCTTTTCCCGGTCGGGCCACCTCCAGGACAGCTACATCTCCCTGCAGTCCAGCACGGCCAGCGGCTCGGTTCCTAAGAAATCAAACCCTGTATTGCAAATTAAGCAAAAAACAGTCAAAGCAGGAGGTATCTGAATTTTTCTTGGTTGGTGAACTGGCACTTGGTGCAGAAGCGTGTCTTACCGAGGAAAGGCAGGAGAAATTGGTTTCAGAGGTGTTGGCACCTCCACATGCGCTACGTGTGCACGGTCCCCGCGTGAGCACCCGCTTCTCTGCGGAAACGTGAGCTTCAACGTCTGATACGGCATTGCAAAATCTGTGTTTCCTAGGTAATATTTTATCTCTCATCTCAGTGATCGGCACAATGAACATTTTTGTTCTTGCATAAATAGCACCTGAAAGAAACCCCATTTAGTAGAGAATTACCAAATTGAGGGAAAACGCCTGACACTGCGAATCCCCTTAGGACTTTCCCTCAGGATGGGGATTGGCCAACGTTCCTGAAAGGACAGGCTTCCCAGCGCTTGCAGGAGTAATAAGGTAATTAGGGAATGAGTAAGAAATGGTTGCATCAGTTCCTTGGGGGAGCTGTGGATTGCATAGGTGGGAATATTTTCAGTTTAGGGTCAGAGTTTCTGCTGCCATTCACAAAGTCTGGTGAACCTTCAGAAGTGGGTACGGCTTGTCCCTCAGAGAGGGGGAAGGGAGGGAAATAAACACTCCTGGATTTGAAATGTGTTGAAAGGAGGGTTAGACCTGACATTAGCCGCTGCCCCTTGAAATGATTTCTCACCTCGCTGCCGGAGAAGGGATGGGTCTGGGACGTTGGAAGGAAAAGCCAGCCACAGCGGGAGGCTGCTGCCGGTGGTTCCTGGGGCAGACTGTTCTTCTGACGGTTGTATCTCCAGGGGACTGTCGGCGGAGTTCATCGCTTTGCCATGTCTTTTCTTCCCATGCATGACCTGGTGCTCACCGGCTCGTCCCCAGGTGCCATGGGGCTCCACGCTGCCGGTTGGCTTGTGCTCATCTCGCAGGAGCAGCCGCACGTGAAGCAGAAGGGGACACACAGACAGACAGACGGACAGACAGACACACAACCCCCTGCCATTGGGTCGTTTCGGTGTCGTGCAGGTAACGGCAAGGGTATTTCGCCCTTCTGCAGAGTAAAGGCTGTCCGAAGCACCGACAGAAAAAAGCTCAGCTCTAGTGCAATCGCCAGTGGTAGGCAAATGCAGGCAGAGAAGTGCAGGCAGGTGAAGGATCTTGTCGTGGCTCAGCGAATGAGACAAGGCCAGGAGATTCCTGCCGTCGGAGTGTGACAAGGACAACGCCGAACCCAGCTCAGGCTTCCTCCAGCCTCCGTTGTTAGGCCGGCAGAGAGCAATGTCCAAGGAGATTCCTGCAGCCCCCCAAATCCGCTCGCTTCCCAGCTGACCCGACAGAAACAGGTCCCTGCCCAAATTCAGCGTCAGGGCTGGAAAAAACACCGTGGCATTATGATTATTTGCTGTGAAACTGTGGCACTGCACTGTCCTCAGAGCTTTAATTTAGATGATTTAGGGCCCTTTTATTTAGTTTTAGCCCATTTACAATTGTAAAGAGGCTGTGAACCAAGACGCTGGTCTCTGCACATATCGACAGAGCTGATCAATTGCCGACTTCTGGGGGTACGACGTGGTTAGGCAGGAAAAAACATCTCTTTTCCCTCCTAATTAGGTGCTTCATTTGGCTCTGCAGGCACACGTGTTTTCGGTGCCAGGGGTGACATTTTCAGCTCACCGGGTGATGACGGGGAAGCAGAGCATGCCGAGAGCTGGGGGAGGCACAGTATCGGAAAAACCCGCACATTTCCGTGCCACCCCAAACGTGGTGATCTAAGATGCTATTTCACCGGAGCCTTGCACTGGCAAGGGACCCTGTCCCAACCTCCCTGCGTTAGCAGCAGCCCGGCTTTCACCTGACTGCTGGCATGGAAAGCACCGGGGGTCTGGACACTAACTAATGGGGGGGTGGAGAAGGCAGCGGATGGGAACCGGCTGGGGGTCCCGCTCCCCTTGCAGCCCTCCGAGCGTTTGCCATCACGCTGAGGGGGAGCCGAGTGGGAAACATCAGAAGAGGAGGCAGGTAGGGACCGGGCTGGGAAGATGAAAGTCAGGGAAGGGGTGGAGAGCCTCGGCGTGCGCTGAGACCTGACCTGGAAACAGGCGGGGAGGAATCTGTGCATCAGCAAACAGGCAAAAATAGTCGTGCACCCAAGGAACGCCTGAGCAGCAAGAATGCGATGTGCTGCATGTAGGAAGATTAGAGGCAAAAATACCACCGCGAGCAAATCGTTCCATTATTCTCCCCTCCAGACTATCTTACCATCAGCTTGTGCGTCTTTAACTCATTCGGCTGCTTTTAAAAGCAGGATATAGAGATCCCCGCATCGAGGGATCTGTTTTCATCTGTTCCGTAATTCCATCTCCCATGGAAGCAGAGCCAGAGCTCCCAGTGCTTTTACCATGGGAGAAAACTCGACGGTTTGCAGTGAGCACACCGGGCTGGTTCTCCCGGCATCCCCTGCGCAGCGGGATGAGGCACTCGCATCCCGGTGAGAGCCCACGGATTGCAGCCGGGCGGGAGGCACGCAGAGGCGGACCCGCTTCTTCGGCGTTGGGGTCAGGATGTGCAAGAGCTGGAAGCCGGCTGCAGTTCCCTGCCCAACTAAACGTGGACCTAGCAGTTGCTTTAGCTTTGGGATTTAGAAATCCTTGGAAAAAGTTTTAAGGCCCTCAGCCAGGAGCTCAGAGGAGGAAGATTTCAGTCCAGGAGGAGTTCATTACAGCACAGCAGGCTCCGCGATGGAGCCCTCTCATCCCAATGCGCAGGGGAAGAGGCTTGTAGAGCAACCGGGTATCGCGCTGCTGCCCTTGCTGCACGTGGGGAGAGGGCTTATCCCCTCCAGCCCCAGCCCTCTGAAAACCGAGAGACACGATTTCAACCAGGGGCTGAGTAACCTGGGGCAAGGATGCTGTCCTGAGGTTACGGACATCTGACTGCTTAAGGGCTGAGCTTAGAGCGCGGCTTTCCAAGGTCATCCTCCTTTGGGAACTGGCTACTCTAAGGCTGTGCTCTGCAAATGAAGGGACGTGGTGGGAAGCCGGAGGCTTTGCTGTCTTCAGCCATCCCAGAGTAAGCCATCCTCGCAGGTAAACTCAGTGTCTGTGACCCCGTATGGCAGAGCTGGGAAAGTTACACCGGGAAGCGTTAGAGTCAGCAGAGCCAAGTGTTATCTGTCTGATGCTGACATCTCCCCGGTGATCACTCTGGCTTTCTGCAATCACAGCAGCTTTTTGCTAAGCAGCACCAAACGCACCAGATTCTCGCAGCCCCGCTGCAGCCTCCCGGCAGCCCGGGCTTCAGGCACCCGCCGGGGAAACGCGTGGGGTCAAGGCAAGGGGAGCACTGTCACTGCCCCGACTGCGATCCCGTGGTGAGATACGCTGAAAGGTAGCACACAAAAAGCTGCTGGTGGTGGTGTTCTTGGTTTCCTCTGTTTTTTTTTCCTTACCGTCTTCCAGATGCTGCAGAATCCCCAGATGCAGCCACAACAAAGTTCTTGCATTTTTAACTTTAAAAAACATAATTGGGTAACTGAGAATAATGACTAAACAATGCAATAAATCATGTCTACACCTGGCCTGGAAACGGGGGGGAGGGCAGTTCAGGGAGAAGTGCCTCTTCCCTCATTAACCAACAGAGCTGAAACATCGGCACAAAACGCTCCCAGAGTCAGCAAATCTGTTCCAGCCCCTCGCAGGTCTGTGTGCTCCTGCCCTGGGGACCCGGGGCCAGGACTCACCGTCCCGGGGTCCCCGGGGCTGAACCACCCGGGCGGGAGGGGACACGTGGTGCTAAACCCCAAAGCTGTCCCTCTGACCCGGGCAGAATGGCAAACTTCAATAGAAATGGCACCGCTTTAATAGCTGAAGACATTTTTATGTCCCGGCAATAATTTTTGACTGCGCAGTGCCACTCACCTTTTCTGCTGTATAAACACAGCAAATAACCGTTGCTACACTCAAAATGAGGTAATTATCTGGGGCAGGAAACTGCGATAACTGCGCAGAAGTTGTTAATGTTCCTTTTATTTGCTCATTTATACCACTAGCAAGACCCACAAAGCTGCCCGCAGCACAGAAATCCCCTGAAGGAGCCGGGGCTGGGGGGCAGAGGGGCGCGGGGAACGCCAAATCCTCCCTCTCCGTCCGTGCTGGGTTCCCGTGCCCTGGCTGGGCTCTCAGCAGCCCACCCCTCGCCGTACCAAGGCTCCCTCTCTGCCGGTTTTGGGGGCAAAAGGAAGGATTTGGGGGTTCTTTTTCCCCCCAGCAGCTTTCAGAAGGAGACGGAGGGAGGGTGGCAGAGCCTTCTGCTGCAGGGTTAGTGCTGCTTCTGGCTGGGGAAGCCCCCGACCGAGCAGCTCCAGCCGGAGAAGGACACAAATGGTACCGGCGCTGTAGTTTTCTTTTTCTCCTAAACAGGACTCGTGCCTTGTACGCACAGAGCGCGTGACGGAGGAGGGGAGGGAGGCGACAGGCAGAGGAGGGACGGGACGGGGCAAGCGGGGAGAGCCGTGACACCCTTGTCATGCTCAGAGCATCAAGGGGAAGGGGTGGGAACGACGGTGCAGCTCGCGGGAAGATGGCTTGCACCGGTCATCTGCGCGGGACAGCCCGTGTCTCTTCTCCAAAGAGACATCTGCACGGCCAGGCTCGGGGCCAGGCTTGCTCAGATGCTCTGGGGATACATTCTTCCAAGCTGGTACGTTTATCTGCCAGTTCGAAGCGAGATGCTTATCAGTCTGAGCCTTTTCAAGCTGACAGATGCTCTTATCTCTGCTGCTCTCTGAGTGCTGCAGAGTTTGTGGCATAAATGCAAGGAAAAAGTTTTGGTTTGGGGAGCCTAAGCCTGTGGTGGTTTTCTGGGTCTTTATCTCTCATTCTTCGTCGTTCAACCCTGTCCGCCCAGAGCCTTTGAGGAACTCGTGGCCATTTCGGCGTTACACGGGCACGGGAGCGGAGCCCTTTTTCCAGCAGCTTTTGCACCTCATGGGACACACTCACCCACGTCCCTGCCAGGGCAGAAAAGTGGTCCATGGGCACGTCCGGGCCATAAGGCGATCGGCACCGTAAGGCCAATTAGAGGCGTGACTAAAAAAGCTGCAATGAAAGCTCAAAGTTTGGCTGATGGTCACTTAAAGGCTCCTTCATCCACCCTTACAATTAGATATTTTTTTCTTCGACTGCTCTGATCTTAGCTTAAGCTCTCCAACATCTCCGGCTTGGTCTCCTGACCTTCTCCATCCCAACGCGACCAGCAGCAGCTCTAGAGGCTGCGTGCGCGTGCCTGCGTGCTGTTCCTGAAAGCTGCAAGGAAAACACAAGCATAATTGACAAAAATAATTGAAACTTAGAACAGTGTTGATGAGAGAGTTTTTCTCCTTGGCCTGCCATTAATCGTCAGGAAATAAATACCTTTATGGTTTCTGTAATTATGGCCTAAATACAAATGAGAGAAAATTTCTGTCATTAAATGTATCCTCAAAGATCTCATGTCTCCACCTGCTTCCCTTAAAACACCACTTTCCCAGACTTTGTCCACCCGGCAGACACAGAAACAACTTTTCAAGACACAAGAGTCACCTCTAACCTCCAAAAAGTTGAAATTTTCCTGGTTACTCAGCAGAACTTTGCCCCATTAAATCCGCCGAGTAGGGCTGCGTTGCCCCGAAGCATCCTCCGTGTCGGGGCAGGCTGCCGTCCCCATCTGCCCGGCGTGACCTGGGCACCCGCGTGTCCTCCGTCACACTTTGCAGCCGGGATGCTCGGAGGAAGAAGCATTTAGTGGCACGTCTCCAAACATCGTGCTCTCGCCCAGGTTCCCAGCTGTAGGAAGGAGAGCCGCCGCTGCACCGACCCGCAGAGCGGCTCGAGCCATGCCTAATTCGACATTTTCTCAAGTGGCTGGAGACCCTTCGGCAACGGCGCTCTCGGAGAGCAACGTGTTGCTGTATCTATTGTATTTATAAGCTTGTTAGTTGATTAACCACACTCGAATGCTGGCAGACCGACTGTTTCGCTGAGTGGCTTCAATAAGAGTCTGGAACAATAAGATGCACACAGACAAAAGTTTTAATGGATAATTAATTGTTCCAGCGTGTAAAGTTTCTGTGCAAAGATCCTGGTGAATCAGAGTTTCCGATTTCCACCCCCTTTACAATGTGGCTAAACAGTAACACAGAAATCATGGACTGGATCGGGAATATTTTTAAAAGAGAGGGCCAGAAATGAGGGAACCGCAAGGTCTGGATGCGGGGAGTGGGGGTGCAAGGAAACGGGGGCCGGAGGCAGCAGCAGCGCAGGGCTGGGGCGGGGGGTGTCTGTGCCAGGAGTGGAAGAACGTTTTGCAATGCTTCTCCTCTGAATCTTTACACCCCCTTAGTTCGTACTCCCACCCCCAGAGTCCTATTTGCAGTAACGCGCAGCACAGCCGAAGCGGCACTTTTCAGCTCTGAAACCTGAGTTCCGAGTACAGGGTGGTGGTAACGGAGAATGTACCAGCGCCTTGGGACAGGCGGGGTGTAACGCCAGACCTTGCAGCATTTACGGTCTTCGGGGAGCTCCTGCCAGTGCCTCCTGGACAGCCTCCACAGCAATTGCTTGGGAGAAGGGGGTTAACGGCGGTTGGCCCCGAGCAGGTACAGCGGAGATGCTGCGCCCGACGGCCACAACTCCCCGCCCAGCTCGGGGGGTCACCGGGCAGGCAGACAGGGCAGAGACACACGCTTTGGTTGGGGGTTTTCTCGCCGTTCTCCTGCCTTGCTATTGCTCTGTGGGATGATTCAAGATTTCTTTGCACACCTCCCCAGGGATGGCCAGAGCGAAGGCAGGGTCCCACAGGCTCCCGGGCACGTTTTCCCTCTGCCTGGTGAACCCACAGAAGTTGTGTGGGATTTACCTGTCAGGGTGGTGCTCAACAGCCGCAGGAGCGGGGAAGCTGTAACCAGCCCAACGGCGAGCGCACGGGACGAGTTTGCCGTGGAGCAATTTGCTCCCTGCTCTCCAATGATGAAAAAGGAAAGGTGGCAAGGCAGGCAAAGCAGTGCAGCTGTGGAGGCTCTAATCCCTGCCTGGGAACGGGCTCCTCGCAGAAGGTGGGAGCTGATATCACGGCATCTTCTGAAGCGGCTGGAGTCGGTGCTGGGAATGTGATGACCCCGTAAGCTCATTTGGTGCGGGGCGTCCCGGTGTGCGCCACTGCAGCTCTGTAATCGCCTGCTAATCCACAGGCAGGCTCAGGGCATCTTGCACGCTCGGAGAAGGTGCCTCTTCAAGGAAGATTAATAAAGCAAAATGAGAGAAAGAGAAGGGACAGTCGGGGCTGCACATCCCATAGAGGACATGCTGCCAGCCATTGTAAAGCCAGAGGAGCCGGCCACCTTCACCGTCCCGCTGAGCTGCCCCGGCACCACGGGGCTCGTCACTGGCGCTGCCCGCAGGGACCTGGCACGGGAGCATCCCTGCGCCGGCAGATCTGCAGCGCAGAAAGCAAACGTGCTGTCCCCACCCGCCCGGGAGTGCACACTGCCATGAGACGGGTGGACTGCAGGCACGTGCAAACCACTCTTACGTAGGCTAAACACGGCAAAACACGCAGCTCGTGTTCGCAGAGCCCCGATCTTCACACCGAAATGTCTGCCTGTCTCTCTTGGTTTGGCGGGTGCAGGTTGACACCTCGCACGGGCACGCGCCGCGCAGCAGCACACTCAGACGCACAGGCGCGTAGCCCCCAGGTGACTGGTGCACACGCACATGCTCACACGCACACATTAGCGGCAGGCACATGCTAAGCACACACGCACACGCATGCATATTAATCGCTTTGTCTGTCTCCCGCTCTCTTTTCTAAGCTGTGCTTAAAGCCAGGGAGATTAGCTGATCACAGCCAAATGCAGGGTACAAAGCAGACTTCAATGGAGTCCGAGTATAATGGTAGATTACATTAGAGAGAACAGACAGACGTGTCCTTGTCATCCCAGGTTAATATGACTATAGATTAATGCTGTAGCTGTTGATTGTTATGGAAATCCCCCCATTTAGCTCGTTCCTAAAGCATTGACAGTTCTAGCCTTGAATTCGGAGCAGGGGTGGAACTTGTTAATGGATTTCATTTTCCTGCAGGAAGCCAAAGCATTTAAAGGGAGAGGGAGCGCAAATTTGCTGACTTTCTGGAAGTGTTCCAGCGCGCATTGAGTCAGCGTGGACATTTAATCCCTTGTTCAGATGCAAAGCAATGCAAAGAGCCATGTTGGTCTTGCCTCTCTAGGAAAAAGGAGGAATTTAGGCTTGGGGAAGTAAGCGTTCATGGGGTTGTTTCCTCTTAAGCCCTCTCCTGACCTGGGCACCGAATGTCTTGGGCACGTCCCCGCCTGCCATACGCAGACACGCATGTCGCCGCACCTGCAGCGGGGACGTTTCTGCCAAGGTTGGTCGACTGATGCCAACTCGGGGACTGTAGCTGCTGCCATCCCTCTGCTTTGTTGTCAACTTGTAGTTGCTGTGTGTGTTTGCTTGCTTTCCCCTGGCCGGGTGGGAACGCTCCACGTCCCAGCAGTGCGGCTCAGCCGTGCCGCTCTCTCCCTTTATAGCTCTCCTCCTCTTTCATCGCTTTGTCACTGTCCCCCCGAGCAATAGGAAAATATCCAACTGCTCCTGAGCAAACTCAGAATCTCTCCGTACATCCCTGCCCTGATGAATTATTTAGGTTTCAAACAGTGGCACCAAAGCCCTGAGTGAAGAAGGGCTCTTACGCCAGCACGCAGGGAGCGGAGGGATTGCTGGGGCACAGCCACCCTGAATTAAGGTTTGCTCTACAGGTATCTCTGTTATCTTTAATACCAGTGTCATCTCCCTGTGCCCCTCCCTGCTCCCTCTCCGTAGGAGGGATAATCAGTCCTTGCATGATAGTTTGAGGAGCAGAAATTTGCTCTTTGGCACTTTCAGCAATACTTTTACTGCCTGCTGGGGCAGTTCAGTGATATTTCATCACCGACCGAAAGGTCGCTGTTGCCTGCGATAAGTGATGAAATCCCACCATCTCCCCCCGCCCCATTTTACAGCAGCAAAACAAGCAAAACAGCAATGAAGCCACAAGAAGTACCGTGGGTTTTTTCTCAGCGCGAGGGACCATTTTCAGACCTGACGCTCACATTTTAGCACAGCCCTTGGTGGGGGGCAGAGCGGCGGTGGGAGGTGGCTGTGAGCCCCCAACAGCAAAGAGAAATACGGGGTTCTCGCCACTTGCTGAAACACTCCATCTTTTAGGGAAGCCTGTTGTAAATTCAAATTTACAGAAGCAAGGACCGTGTTTTACAGCAATTTTATACATTCCCAGCGCACAGGATACCTGATCTTGACGGGAGCTTTGGGATGCTACAGCAGCACAGGCGGTGCATAGTAATAATGCTAATGAATTCCCCCTGCCCTAATTGGTCCGGGTCCCGGGGGGGGACATGTACTCACTGTCCCAAGCCCCGCTCAGTGCTGTCAGACCGGCTCTTCCCTGAGGACCCGGGTTGCCTCTGCCCGGGGCGGGGGGGGAGGTTGCTGTGGAGATGCCTTGGGGGGTCCCGCACATTGGAGCCTGACTTCAGGTGGAGGAATAAGCAGCAGGAACAGCAGATGAGAGTCCGGAGAAACAAAGCTGCCCTTCTCATGCAAATGTCTCTGATGGTGAGGGGAATGCCAGGGAGGGAAACACAGGGGCTCCTATGGCCGATAGAGATGCTGCATTGTTTCTAATTAATTAGCATGTGTTTCAAAGCTTTCCACGAGGCGTCAGCAGCTTTTTAAGGGCGTTTTGCCAAAGAGCATTTAAATGGAAATCCCCCTGAGATACAGTATATTCTTTGCAGGGTCTCACTGGAAGGTAGATTCTTCCCAGGGGAAACCAGCCCCTACCTCCTTGTTTAATTTGCGGGTTTACTCGGAGCTGGGAGCTGGGGGATTATCGTGTGCTCCAGCGTGGGGCCGGCGTTCCCGACCAGCCCGTCTCCTGCGGCGGCTGCCCTGCAGCCCCAGGCCCCCTCCCCGCGGATGCAGGATGGGTCCTGCCCGTCCCCACGCGCTGCCACCCCCCGGGGTGCGGAGTCACACGCAGTCACCGTCCAAGGGAGCAAAACGCTCCCGCCCTTGATGCAAAATGCTGGTGCTGCAGGTTTTTTTTCTCTCTAGATGGGTGGTGATGTGCCTCAGACCTCCGCAGGGGTTCGTCGGGGCTCCCGTGCATCACTGTCCCGAAAGCGTGTTTGAAACTGAGTTTTAAGAGTATTGCCGTCCCAGGCTCAGCTGCTCCCGCAGCGAATCGCCCCCCGAGGGAGCAAAGACCAGGGGGGCAGATGTGGTGGCCGTGGTGGCCGTGCTCCTCGGCCCACGCACGCAGAGCAGAGGAGCCCTGGGCACGGGGTGGAGGGACGTGTTCGGCACCCACTCTCTTGCGTTCGCCTGTGGTCGCTCTGACACGACAAGCGTGCAATCAGCTGAGGTGCAAAGAGAGGTCCCACAGGGATGTGGCAAGCGTGAGCGGCAGCAGCAGCGGTGTCCCGGCAGTGGCAGGACAGACCCAGGGGACAGGGCTGAGGTGGGTGAGGGTTAGCCGGGGGGTTAGCGTGCCTGTGCAATTCGGCAGGTCAGCCACGGGCAGGTTTCCTGAAGATTTACAGGCTGAAGCCGTGCACCAGCATTTGATAGTCCAGGTTATCAGCCCCAGGTCCCTAAATCAGCATTTGGAGAGACAAATAAAGTCCCCTGACAGCCAGAAGCGATGAGGGCCCCCAGCACCACCCCGCCGCTCCTGAGTCCAAACGCAGGTTCAGGCAGCTGAACACCTTCGCACACGCGGCTCTGAAACGTGCGGAGGGTGACTGCAGGTCCCGGTGCTCGTCTCGGGGACGGCCAGCCTGGATGCTCTTTCGGCAGATTAAGATCCTTCTGGAGCCTGACTTTGCCCTCACCGCTTTCTTTTCCAACCATATGGCAATTCAAATGTTCCTTTCCAAAAAAGATTACAACTTTCCAAGCTGAAGGTCTCAATGACATGCCTGAAACCAAATTGCTGTATCCGACTCGAACGCGCACATTTTCCTATACAAAGGAAGTTGCAATTTTGCTACTTTCACCAAGGACAAGGAATTTCATATTGGTTTATTGTGCAGGCATGCGTTTGTGAGATTTTCATGGCCCTGTGATTTATGCCGGGGCCTGAGTTATAACTCACATTTCTGTTTAAAAGCTAAACACTCTAATAGTGGTGGCTATTACTGTCATCACGTACCAGCCGCACTTCTGAGATTCAATCTAGCCAAAGCTGGCCTGCGTGATATTATCTGTGTATTTGTCTGCCTGATGGAGCTGCCTTTATTTTTTCTCTTTCATATATTGCTGTCTCAAGGACTGTTTTCCAAGCAACAATTCATGTCTCCTTCAGTCATCAGTGAAAACAATCAAGCTCAATTTTATTTCTGGCAGAAATCAAATGCTAAATGAGATCTCGGAATCATAAACAAGAGTGATGTAGACAAATCGGAGGGAATTCAGAGAAGAACAGCATAGATGATTAAGGGGCGGGAGGGACTGGCTGATGGGGAAAGATTAAAAGAAGTAAATACTTACAGCTAGGCTAAGAGAAGACTAATGGGGAACATAATAGCTGTCTAGGAATATCCAAAGGGTGTAAACACTGAAGGGGAAGAAATATTGTTTGGAATGGACCAAAAGCAGTGGAGCTAAGAATAAAGGTGATGAAACTCAATGAAGGGAAATTCAGCCTCAGCACCGGCATAGATTTTCTCTCTATCTGCCCATGTGCGGTGCCACGGACTTTCCCAAGGAAAGCAGGATGAACGCTGTTGTTTGAGTGCTTTGAGCCTGCAGAGGAGAACGTCCCTTAAATAAATAATTGGCACTGGAACATTTTCAGCTTTACGCTATCTTTCCTCGTAACTAGCCAAGATGAATGAATAATCCATGATGGATAGCTTACTCAAAGAATTTTGCCGCTGACATTGCTCACAGTTTGCCGGTGAATGGATCACACTTTCCTTCAATCTGATTCTTTTTTTTTTTTTTTTTTTGGCGAGCGGTTTTCCTCTACGGACCGCCTGCCCGCAGCGCTGCGAGTGCTCGGTGTGCAGCCCCGGAGCCGGGCTGGGCGGCAGCGCTGGGTCCTGTCTGTCATCCTCCTGCTCCCAGGTCGGATGAACACGACTCTCCGGAGCAGGAGGGCTGGAAGGAGGTGTGACCCTGTTGGGAAGAGAATCCTTCGGGGAAGGAGAGTGGGTGAGCAGAAACAGAGTGTTTTACAAAATGAAAGACCTTTTCCCTCTGGGCGATGCCGACCTTACTGAGCAAGGGGGAAAAACCACAGCAAGCAAAGGTGCTGGTTAACGAGGCTGAATTGCTTCATTGCTCTCAGCATTTGCAGAAAGACACGTGGGTCTTGATCGTGGGGATGGGGATACCCTGCTCTGACCGTGCAGATGGGCTCGGTGAGGAGTCTGGTACTCTGCCCTGCTTTGCTGGGAAGTCTCACCCCACCTACACGGTCCGCATGTGACGGCCCCTCATTTTCCAAGTCATTGGAAGCGAGTAATTGGATGTCAGCACAGTTTTCATCCCTAGCTCTGGAACGGGCTCTTGGGTCCTTCTCTGGCTTGCTTGCTCAGTGCTCTGCGAGGACTCCGGAAGCGAGTCTTGGAGAAATACTGTGTATAAGCTCAATTAATTAGTGTCCCATAAAAGCACTGACTGCTTTGATTGCCTAGTAAAACATGCAAGGTGGATAAAAATAATCGTAATAGCAAGAGGTGGAGAAACATGGCTGGCCCACAGATGTGTCAGGGCCCAAGGCATTGCCCAGCCGCTGCCTCCGGCTGGGTTTCTTCCTTCCGAACGTGCTTCTCCTGGTGCAGAACACACCAGCTGCGACAGGAAACAAACCTGGACAGAGCAGATTAAAGTTTAAATCTAGCTACAGTCCCATAGATTTTTCCTCTCAGGCTTTGGTTAGCACAGTTAATTAAACTGCAGGCGCAAGAGCTGGTGAACAATTAGTGCACGCTTTCTCAGCGCAGGCAAGCAGCAGCACTGCCTCTGCAACACGCAGCCCTCTTGGGGGTAAGTCTGACGCTGTGGGGAACATCTCAGCAACACCATGAAATGATTTGGGATAGGAAGTGAAGAAGAACATGTTGTCCTAAGGCAGGATGGAGGATTCAACTTGTTGCCGTGGTCTTATATATGACTACAGTGGTCATAAACTCAGCTTTGCCTCTGAAAAATGGTGCTTTGGCTGCTCGGTAATGAGTCAGGAGATGGTCAGCCACCTGACGTCACCAGCAATACCCCTTCGGTGCTCACGTCCCTCCGAGCACTGACCCCGGTGCCCCGGAGCTGAGCCGGGCAGGCTGGCGGGGCCAGGAGCCTGGCTGGTGCGCAGGAGTCCCCGGGTCTCTGAACCGGTACCCATGGCTGATCCCGGCTCCCGCACCACACACCTTCCCTTTCATCCCACTTTGCCCTTCTGCTCCTTCTCCTCTTCACAGAAAGAGGAAAGCAGAGGGCAGGGGGGAGGCAGGGCTTTAAACACAAGCCAGCAGGAACAGCTTTGAGCTAGGCACTAAAACATCCAGGAGAAACGCTTGTCTAGGGCTTTTCACTAGACCATTTCAAAGGAAACTGTAAGTTGCTGAGCTGTGGAAAGGCGCTGCTTTGGAGAGGACAGGTCGTGATCTACTCTCCCGAGCGCAGCTGTAAATCTGGAGCACCACGTCTGAAGCGAATGTAGTTCATTGGGATTTACGGCAGCGTGACGGTGAGCAGGACGCTGCCCCGGCGCTCGCTGAACTAAACCCGCAAGGTCAACCCGCTCTTGGCAAAACCGGAGGATTTGCAGCAAAGCTGCCAGCAGTAGAAGTGCCGGTGTCCTTAGAAAAAGGAAAAGTCCCCTGTCCTCCGCAGCGAGGATGCCTGTCCCGGGACACGGGGATGCAGAGGGGAGGTTTATCTTTCGAAGGAAGGCTAGTCCCGGCTCCAGCTCATCTGTCAGGAGCTCCGGGATTTAAGGTCTGAGTGGGGCTGTTCGCTACATTGGCAAAGTGACAGCTTTTGGGTTATTTAAGAATTCGGAAATGGGCTGGTTACCTGGCACTGCTGGTCAGCAGACAGCCAAAAGCCCTTTGTCAAATAAACACCAGCCAGGATCCGTCTGGAGTCCTGCTGAGACGTACCGAGACCTTCTGGACCGGTGGCTGCAGACAATAGCCCAGGCAGGTCCCTGGCCCATCTCTCCTCCAAGCTCTGCCGTCTGCCCAGGCTGGGATGCCGTAAGCCTCCCCGTGGGCTTTGCACAGGAGCTTCTTCACCCCACTTCACACTCCCGACCCATCCCTTCCCTTCCCTTTCTCCCACCAGCTTTCTTACCCTTGCCGCTGCCAGGGTGGCCAGGTTTGAACTTCAGCATCTGTGGCTCTTTCAGCCTGCCCGGGTGACCCTACACCACCGCTTTTCTGCCCACCATGAAAAAAGAAAAAAGGGGAGTTGCTTCTTCTCCCCAACCACCTCGGACTCCCCTTTGTCACTCGCTTTTCTCCCCTGGGTCCGGACCCAAACCGCAGACCCAGGAGGCGGGGCCGTGCTGGCAGCACGGTTCGGGCATCACCGATCCTGCGTCCCGGTGCCGGTCCCAGCCTGCCCCTGACGCCTGGGTGATCCCTCCTGACTTCCAGGCATCCGTGATGATTTGCACATTTTTTCTGTGTAAACACAAGCCGGCCACAGCTGCTCACTTCAGCCCCGGCTCTCTGCCACGTGTCACGCCGGTGCTGCGCGGGGATGCCGCCGAGCACAGACCTCCCCCTGTGCCTCCCCCAGGTGAAGGTCGTCCCGAGCAGATGCGGCTGTACGGTGTGTGCCAGGTCCCCCGAGGCCCACCGCGTTGTTCCTGCTCCCCGGGTAGACGAGCTGGAACTTTTCGGGGGAAAGAATAACAAACAGGGAATAATGAAAATTAAAACTGCCAGCCCGTGTTTTGGCCAAATAAACATTGGCGTAACAACGCATGGAACGGGCGGGAATCGTGGATCTTCTCAGGGACGAGCACAGGGTGCTGCGTAGCTGCACCAGCACCACAGGAGCCGACCCTGCTCCGCGGCAGGGCTGCCTCTACCTGGGGGAGGACATCTGTGCCAAGGGGACAGCCACCACGTCTGTCACCGGGACCACTGCGGGGACCCCCGTGATCCCCCCCCGACGCTGCTCCGGCCACGGAGATGGTGCTGGGAACACCGAGCTGTGTTCCTAACGGTGCAAGGCGCTGCAGAGCCGTGCCAGGGTCCGAGGGGACAGACCAGCGCTGCCGCTAGACCAAAAGCAGATAGCACCTTTCTTTTATCAGTCAGGAACGCTTTTTTTTTTTTTTCTTTCCTTTTTTCATGACGAATGGTTTTGTGCTGGAAACAAGTTAGTTTTTATGAAGAAACAAATCACCACAAAGGTTTTCCCGTGGAGTCCCTCATTCCCTCTGACCCCATAGAAATATGAGGATGAGAAGAGAAACCTCACGATGGCCCTGCTCCTTCCATCCGTGCCGGTGGGGAAGGATGCCTTCTTGCTCCTCAGTCATCCCCTGCCCTAACAGTCGTGCAGGAGGACCACAGTTACCCCCCTCCGGCCCTAAAAAAAGAGAGAAGCAGCCCTGGGAGCCAAGGGGGGGCCGAACCACCCATCACATTGGTGGGACTTGAAATGACAGCCTTTCCTCTCCGCCACCTCGGGGTTTGGGACATGGTGCTGCTGCCGGGCATCCAACTCCTGCGCTTGGGATGCGGGGGCACGGGATGCCCCGCGCGGGCGCATCCCCCCGGCCCCGCTCCTGCCCACAGAGGTGACAGCCCCCACACCGTCATCCCAGGGCACCGGCGCTGCGGGTCCTGCCGCGGGCTCGCCCAGGCTGCTCGGCGTGGAAACCCAGGACAACACAAATCGGAAACACATTGGGGATTAGTGGGAGAGATAATAGCAACAGACGGGGCCCGGCCTGGCCTTGATTACTGCAAAATCACAGCAATCGCTGCTGGTTATAATTCCAGCAGAAGCAATTCTTTTTTTATTGTATTTTCTTCTTGATTGTGTGCTGAGCTTTTACCCCCTCTATTGTGGAGTTAAAGGGACCTTGACATGTAGTTTAGGATCAAATCTGGACCTGAGAGGGAATCGCCGTAACCTGATTACACGGGAATGTCCCCCAGATCTGAAGCGAGTAACTGCTTTAATTGCACTTGGCCTGTCCTCCAACTTTATTCCTTCATTTTTGTTAAACAAACAGAAATAATTCAGTCTAATATATCTGGGATTATTATCAGTGAGATTAGGGCTTCGGTCCCGCCGTTGCACCAGGGGGTGCCTCTGATGGCAGCGGGCACTTCAGATATAGTCCATCCCCAGGCATGGCAGTCGTTTCTCCCACCCGCAGGTGGACAATTTGGGCAATAAAACCAGCAGGGCGATATCTGAGCCCCGGCAGAAAAACGCGCCTGCTCCGGTCGGCGTGGAAGCCTGCGGGTAAGCTGTGCCCCAGGATGGCTCTGGAGGTCTGCGGCAGGCTCGGTGCCGCGCACGGATGCTGCGAGAAGCGGCTGCAGACGGTCCCCAGCCCTCTGCCTCCTGCGTCTGGCTTTTCCTCTTCCGCACATCTGCGTGTGCTCCCGTTTTCAGGCTCCTCTGAGGAAACACTAACCATCGCTCGGGGAACCCGGTGATTTCTCCAAGGAGCTAAAAACCCTCCAAGCAATTAAGGCACCTCCCGGCCAAGCTGGTGCCCGCTGCAGACAGCACCTGGGGGGCGGGCGCCGGTCAAGCGGCTCCGCACGGGGCAGGCTGGGCCGTCTGCTGCCCCGCGGGATGGCGGGCACCGATGCTGGGCGATCCAGCGAAGACTCTTTTATTTGGCGAGCGGGCAGAGAGCCCGCGGCGAAGGCTGAGGCTGCCGGCTGGGCTGGTGATCCCTAACGCAGCCGCGGCACTTGCGGACATACCCGAGTACCACAAGCCGGTGGGGGTAAGGGGGGGTCCATCATTTTAGTTGCAGGATGGCTGTCTTCATCTAAAGGTAGAAATGTTGAGTGCTGTCCGTCTGGAAGAAACGGTCATTAACTGTGCCTGGGCATCAGGCTGGAAAAAGAGATCCCTCTGGTTCCTGTGCGGGAGTCCGTCCTGAGCAGCAGACCCTCTCCCCATCGCCTTTCCAACCATCCCTTTTTGTCTGTCTTGATCTATTTTGGTTTTCTGTTCATTCCTCTCTACGTTCTTCTCCCCCCCCCCCTTCCCGCCTGTCAAATTTCACTCTCCCTTCATACCTGGAAAGACTGAATTAGAGTGGTTTGAAAACCACTTTAAAAGACAGCCATCACCCATTGTTTTTCCAATGGCATATGGTGATAATAACCGTGCAGCAGCCCCAGACCTCCTGGCTTCAATTACTTTACAGGATCAGCTAATCCCAGTTAAAATTACCTATGTAACTGAAGAATAATTGTAAACCAGGCTCTCTCCTGGACTCTGGTTTTCTGAAAAATCATTACGGAGTTGCTCCCTGTGCCAAGGCTGCAGAGGGATCAGCGGATGAGTAACAGGCTCTGGGAGATGCTGTCCGAGAAGATTGGTTTCTTTCTCTTTTCAAAGCAAACTCTGAACAGATGGCCGTGTTTTTCCCCACGGCTCTATGGAGTGGACGGGATTGGAGTGATGGAGGGAAGAGGAGACGTTTCACAAGTTTGTTTCCCTGGGTAGAGCTCCAAGGATCGGACTTTTCCCAGGATTGTCCCAGCTTGGCAGACCCGCCGTGAGGAGGCTGGTGCAGAGGTTTGCTCGGGACAGCTCTGCCGGCGCGGTCCTGCGGGGTCCTGCAGTGCCACCCGCGCCGGTCCAAAAACAAAAGTCCAAGTAAACACCACGTGAGGCTTCAGGTAGGATGGGGGATTGGGTTTGTCCATCATCAATTTTATCTCCCTTTGTTGTTCTCGGCCACGACAGGAACGGGGGAGAATATTGATAGAAACTTATAAATAAATAGAGACAGCCCATTTCTGTACGCGACATGAAGGGGACCGGTCTGGCACCCCAGGAGATCTCATTCCTTGCTGGAGTCTCCCTGGGCTTTCTACCCGCTTCGCAGTCTCAGGACATCGCTGCGGTGCATCCGCTGAGCAAATCCGCCCGTTACCGTGACGAGACATGATTCTTCTTTAGATGGCAGATAAATCTCTCCTGAACCACAGAGCTGTGTTTTGGTTTGATTGCTTTTACCCTTACAGTAACTTCCATGACGGGTTCTGCAAATTGTTCCTTTTAAATCTAAAATTTCCTGGATTTAACCCAGCTCTCGAGGAGGTCACCTCCTCAGCACCCATCCCTACTGCCAGCCTTGCCCTGGCTTTCAGCATCCTGCATTATCTCACCACCTGCCTCTGACAAGCAAATATATGTTCCTGGCAGTTTCGTTGTAGGCCTTGATGAAGGATCAGACAGACACTGACGACTCAAAGACTCAATAAACTTTATTAACTCCTTGACAGGCCTAACTCACTCCTTGCAAGGCTCCGTTATAGCCCCAGGTTTCGGGAGTTGCTCGGTGCATCCTGCAGAAAACCCCAGTCCTGACGTTGTTTGGCAAAACTTGTCAACAACTGCAGATCAGATCTCTAAAAAAAAAAAAAAAAAAAAAATAAGCAAGACTCAGGTATATTCCAGGCGATATCATCTGTTCAGGTGCCGCCAAGAATAGCACACATATAATCCTAAGCAGCGCACGTAATTCTTCCAGCCTGCTGTGGCGACGCTGGCCGCTCCCGAGCAGCAAGCTGCGGTGGGGCCGTGCCGCCGTTGCGATGCAGATACCATCGAAGCCGTCCTGGCTGCCCGCCGGCCTCCCTGCCCGATGCCGAGAATATCCCAACGTGCTTGAGCGTGCCTCTGTAAGGATGGCTACGTCGTTAAGCCAGAAAATCAGCTCTGCCAACCAGTTCTCCTAGCGAGGGCACGGCAGGAACATTTGAGGCTGTTTTTAAGCACAGCGATGGGCAGCGGAGCCCCGCCAGCAGCGTCTCCCACAGGGGAGACCACCCTCCCTCTGGGGGTCCCCGGCTCCAGATTATCGTGGGGTTGGCAGTCTGGGGTCTCCGGAGCATCGGCAGTGCCGCATGCCCGGTGTCCTTCTCCAGAGCAAAGTTTGCGCGGTGTTAAAACTGCTCTGAAACGAATCCCAGTGCTGACGCAGGGGATGTTTCGGGGCTGCTGCAAGCAGCATCCAGCCCCTTTGTCACAAATGTTGTACCCCTCGAGGACAGCGTCTCTGCCCCTCTTCCTGTGGACTCACTGTGTGCGAGATGCACGCTTCTCCCTCCCAAGACGAGGGTTTGTCAGTGCAGGGGAGGGGGGCTGCCCAAGCAATTTCCCTAATTAAAAGAAGGGTTATCTCTAAATAGCATGAGCACACTCATAATGTAAAGAGCAGCAATAGAATGTACAGCCTCTAATTGCACTGCAGCTTAAATAAAGGTTTGTATTGTCTGGAGATAGCGGAATACTTTTGCAAAGAAAGACAAAAACGGGAAAATAGTGGCATGATCAATGTTGCTGTTTGGTCCTCCTCAAATTGTTTTTCTTCTGTAAGTGTAGCCCAGCATTTCTGTTACCATTATTACTCTCCCCTATTTTTCAGTCTGGTTTATGAAAGCTATTGATCCATCAGATGCTTGAAGATCCAGCTTCCCTGGCTGGGATGTCTCATCTGAGGCCATTATAGACTCTGCACACTGCAGTGGTTTAGGATCAATACAGTCCTAGGCGCACTCACAGGCCAGCCGAAGTGTAACTTAATTGACGCGTTGGTTAGAAGACACTCGGGGACACTCGCAGGGCGACCGCTGCATCCGAGGGAAAGGGGAGCGCGCGTCCGCTGGTTGGAATCGCTTTGCAAAGTGCAATTCTGACAGCCAGCATCCGGCTCTTAGCTGCTAGACTCGCCTTAATGATATTTGATTTGCCTCTTACCAGCAGATAAATAATTGGATAAGGCCAGGAGCTTGCTCGGAGGAAGGATGAGGGGAAAAGCAGAGTAATTTTCTCATTTCCAGTCCCAAACTTGCGATGTTGTTCTGGGAGAGGAGTGAGGCCGTGTCTCTGCCGGGGACCGTCTGCCTTCAGCCCGCCAGCCCCATCCTGCTTCTCAGCACCCGCCCCCGAGTAACTAAGACGTGCTGATGGTTGTATGGGGGGAGAGAGGGGTTTAGAGGACGTTCAGAAGTTATCTGGTGTGGATTGACTTGAATTTGTTTTAAACACAAACCCCGGTGTGTTTTAGCTAATTCTGGGCTGTGCTTTTGGGTCTGAACAAGCTGGAGTCAGCGCAGGCTCCCAGGGAAAGGCGGCTGCCAGCCATCGCTGCCTCCCAGGTAGCAGGGGTCCGGGGCAGGACCCAGCTTGCTCCTAATCCCACGTGTCAGAACAACCCCGGTAGGACCGCCGCCGGGGTCCCTGGAGATGTGGCCATCTCCCACGCCAGCCACACGCTCTCCCCACCCAGGAACGGCTCTGGCCCCAGGGACGCCAAACCCTCAGCACCCAGGGCTTGTACAGCGCAGGGCTGTGTCTCCCCCTGGTCAGGGCTGGGTCCCTCTCTTCACGCGGAAATTATTTTGCACCTGTGGAGTAATTTATCAAGCGTACGGCTCCTCCCTCAGTTTGGGACCACTCTTGCCCAGATGAGCAGCTCTTCTCTCTTCCCTGCCAGTCTGCAGGTGTCCAGGACTCTCTGATGTTTTTACAGACACTTCCCATGAACATCTCTGTCTTTAAAGTTGAAAAAAGAAGTGGCTTATGCGCTGTCCCTTTCCTGCCATCAGCAGGCACACGCTCTTGGCCAGGGCTTTGGAACAATCAAAGCAAGACTTTTACCCAGAAAATACCCCTCAGGTTTTCATTTGGTCCCTCCGCCCTGGGACACAAGACTGCGAGGTGCTTTATTTCCGATGGAGATGGATAGCCCAATCCGAGGCCCTGCGAGCAGCCAAGTGGATGCCGATCTGCTTTCATTTTGGAATTAATATTAATTGCAAGCGGGTGAGGGCAAGCGAGCCGCACACTGGGGTTATTTGCACAGTAGATTGAAGGCTTGTGGACACGGAGACATTGTTGAGCTTTAATTCCCTTGGCTGCTGCTGCCCTGGAAGAAGACATTGTCACCAGTGGGTCAAACAGAGGCAGGATAAATCCATGGCTTTGTCACCCCTTTGGTGTCTGGGAGAGCTGACTGGCTTCTTGGGAAGGACAGGGAGAAAGGGATTGCTTTGCCTGGAGGAGATATGAAGAGCTCAGAAAGGCAGGTGCCCCCCCGCCCCAGGATTTGGGAAGCCGGTGGCATTTCAAACGTAAACGGTCTCTCGTCTGCAGCACCGTGCGGGTGCTCAGAGGAGCGTGGTATAAATACGAAGGCAGAGAGCTGCAATAACTCACCGAGGCCTCGGTAGCTCCTTGCTGGCACAGAGGAGCTAATGCATTTTTTGCCTGTGGACTGGCAATGCTCTGTTCACTGTTGGGGATTTCTAATGGGGTCCCCTTCAGTTCTGCTCCCAGTCTTTCAAACAGCGGCGTCCTTTTGTTTGCGGAAAAAGACAAGTGGCTCTGGAGAGAATGCACATTTGTAAGGATTTTTATCGTCCTATTGTGTGTGTACAGGGAGCCAGCGGGAAAAGTTGAAGAGTTTATGGAATTATGTTTTCAAGAGGAGACATGCCAAGTGGTGGCACCGCGTTCAGTCTCTGGGCCTAGAGGAAAGGCGAGGGGGGCCCAGGCAGGGACCTCTCTCATCCCTTCTTCAGAAGTCATCTCAGATCTCGGTGGGTTTAGAGGGAGAGAGAAAGGGACAGACCCATCCTCACTGCAGATCGGCTTGGAAGGTATGTCATCGCCGCTACAGGCCAGCAGCAATATTAGCACGCTCATTAGCAAACAGACAGAGGAGGGAAAAGAGAGCTGGGAAGCCCCCGGGTATATCTCCTGCAGCACCGCGAGCCCCCGGCAGAGGGGCTCCCCGTGACAAGCACGCCAAAACGAGTTTCCTTTTCTCTCTTCCGCTTGCGCACATCATACATACATTTGAGAGTCGCGTGTACGTGTGTACAAAACCTGCCTGGTGCCGGCAGCAGCAGGTGACTCCAGCGGCCCCCGTGGCTGGGACACCGGGCTGTGCCGGCAGGCACGGGGCGCTTGCCCGTGCAGGCAGCCGAGGCGGCAGGGCTGTGCTGCCCGCCGGCGGGCAGGGGATGCTGCCAGGCTGCCATGATGGTCGAGTTGGCTTCGGGTTGTTCTTTCAAATATCCTCAGTTTTGTGATGCTTAATAAGAATATTCAAAGCCAAACCAAAGGTCTAACGTATTTTTGGCGGCAGCAGAATTAATTATCCCCTGTTCAGCCTGGCTTCTGAAGTCAGTAGCTTGTAACAGCTGCCGGAGGAATTAGTTCCAAATGTGGGAAGCTGTACAGGCAGAGGATGGAGGTTTTACTCGCCCAAACCACAGCGCTATCCACCCGCCAAAGGAGCGAGAAGAACCTCTTTGCACAGAGAGGGTGTCCTGGCGTGGGATGGAGCTGGCAGCGCCCCGGATCAGAAGCATCTGTTAGCAGGGCCTGAACCAACGTCGGGCAGGGGCTGGGCTAACTCCCCTTCCTGCAACCTTGCTGGGTGCCTGCCCGAAATCCCTACCTTAGATAATCTGAAACGAATGTCAGACTTCATCCACAAATAGAAGAGCATACTTGCAGAAAGCAGAATTTGATTTCATTATAAAAAAGAGGGAAAAAAGTTTTTCAAAGCGTGGACTGCCCTCGCAGGAGAGCACGGTAAGGCACGCAGGTCTCCACGCGGAGCCCCCGAAGGGCGATGCCGATGCACACGGGGCAGGCAGACCCTGGAACGAGCCCCCAGCCGCGGCTGGTGTGTGTGCGCCGGCAGAGCCAGCGTTCGATATCCAGACTGCTCAGGGACCGGCCACAGGCCCAGATATGTTTTATTCTGTGTTTTGAATTACATCACCAAAATTGAAAGCTGTCCGTAGGCAATTTTCAGTCTGAAACCAAACAGAATTATTTTATTAAACAGGTTACTATGAATAATTCACTCACGCTCCAGAGGCGAAGGTGGCATCTATTATCGATATCGGAAGGGTTTCGCTAGAGGGGCAAAAGTCTGAGCTGTGATGGGAGATGAGCGCTCGGAGTGCCCGACCCGGGGCCACTGCTGGTGTCGGAGGCAAAATGATTTCCCTAAACTGCTTGTAGGGATCCAAGTCCTACGGCACCTACAGCAGCCCATCATCCGCGTCCCTGTCCTGTCCGCCCACGGCAGCAGAGCTGGTGAGGAGCGCATCCCCATCCACCCCGGCAAAGCAGTCGGACTTGGCGAGCCCAGGAGAACCTTATTTCACAAGGTGGCAATTAAAATTTTATGCTCTGAGTTTTCCCTGAATGATTTTAAAACGTCTTTTCTGATGACTTCCTAGTAGCGAGTCGAGTAAATTAGAATCTGAGCGCAATCAACATCCTTAATTCAGACGCCAGCCCGGGGTCCGTCGGGGAGGCTGCGTCTGAGCAAGCTCTGCCTGCCTAAGAAGGTCAAGGGCTGGGCGTCCTCGGAGGCTTTGCCCTTGGAGTATTGTCAGGGAGGAAAAAAGAAAGACCAGAAAGTAGGACACAGTCCCCCAAGTAGCACAAAAATCCCACCCTGCTCAGCAAACTTTATTTCTTTCCCTCATCTGTATGTTTTCTGTCACGTCTGAGGAGATGTGACTTTGATGATATATGAATAAAGGAGCACCAGGCAGCAGCCGTAACGAAACCGCCCGCTCCCCTCTGCGCGGCCCCGGGGAGGGAGCTGGCTGGAGGAGCGATGCTCGGCGCGGGAGCCGGGGGTGGTGTGGGTCATTCCCAGCCCCGGCAGCGCTCTGCCGTCAGGAGCCGGTTCCTCGGGTCTGCTCGGTCTCCTGCTCCGCCACGGCACGGCCTGCCGGTGCCCGCTGCTCCGGGTGGCTCCGTGCCCACCTGCCGTGCCTGGAGATGGGAAGGCGGATCCGGGGGCTGTCGGTCTCCAGGTCCTCCGCGCTAACCCTGCGCGCTGCAGGGAGGCAGGTCCTGGGTCTTGGCACGGTGGCACGAGTCAGTGTGTTCAGCCACCCACGCTCCACCCTGGTGCGAGGCTGTGCGGCGCGAGGCCGGGGCTCAGGAGACGCCGAGGACCTGGAGGAGGACTCATTCCCGGGCACAGGAGCAGCAGAAGATGCAGGGTCCGGCGTGGGCCCCGTCTCCACATCCACACACGGAGCTGGGGAGGCTCCGTTTGGGCGTCTTTGCAAACACAAAGCAGTTGTGAAAGTCCCCAGAGCGCAGCCCTGAGGCGAAACCTTTGGACGGAGACAATCCTGTTATACCAGGAGAGGGGTGGGAGAGTTTTTCTTTCCAATTAAAAGCTCTGATATGCTGCAGCTGCGGAGGAGCAGGCTCGTTTCCCCCCTCCCTGGTGTGTGCGGGCAGGGCTGGGGTGGACCCGGCCTTTAATAAATTGCAGTGAGAACAGCACACAGAGGTCAGGCTGGTGGCTGCCAGCAGCTTGTGCTCCTCAAAACGGGGTCTCGTGTCTTGTGGGCAAAATTCAGCTTGGCAACCCGCACCGCTGTGTGGTAACAGGGATGGCATCCTCCTCCGCAACGGCTGCTGCGCTGCCCGGGAAGGTGCCAGCAACCACGGGCGGCCGTGGCGGGCGATGTCCAGGTGAGCTATCGGCCAGGCTGGGCATCTTCCCGTGGAGGAGGGAGCCGACCCGGAGGAAGGAGCTGGATCCCAGCTCTGCGATGTGGCCCCGGCATGGCGGGGGGAGCACGGGGATCCCCAGGGAGGAGCAGCTCGGCCATCCCAGGGCGATGGGCAAGTGGGGGGCAGAGGCAATAAGTGGTGGATGCCAGGACCGGCTCCGTCCCCCGCAGTCCCCTCCGCCGAATGAAAGCTGGTTTTGTTTCACCTCCTGCCCCAGAGCCGGAGGTGTGTAAACAGGAAGAG
Organism: Grus americana; assembly: GCF_028858705.1. NCBI lineage: Eukaryota > Metazoa > Chordata > Aves > Gruiformes > Gruidae > Grus > Grus americana. The sequence goes on along the minus strand of NC_072863.1, from coordinate 945,315 downwards.
TCGCTCCCTCGCACACCGGGAGCGAGGGAAAAACGAGGTGTTGAAAAGATGACAACTGGCTCTGCGAGGAGTTCACCTGGTCGGGGAGGCGAGGGACGGGGACGGCGGGGGCTGCAGGAGAAACTTGGAAAATTTTATCTTTTTATTTCATGAGCAGAAAATATTCTCCATCATTTCCTGGCATCAAAGGTTTTTTTCTCCCACCCTGAAAAAATAAAGCCAGGACCGTCTGCCTGATGAGAGATGGGGGGCAGCAGCGGGGCTGGGGCGGGCAGGAGGACGGGCAGGATGTAGCGTATGAAAAGCGCTCTATGCGGCTCAACTCTCCTGGGGGCAATAAGGGCTGCTGGAAAGCCCAGAAAGAAACTTTATCACGGAGTGTTTATCGCTGAGGTCATTTCTGCCCTTCCCCACTTCCAGCCTCCTCCTCCCTCCCCTGCTTGCGGACCAGGCTCAGGGTTTCCCGAGGAGAGAACTGCCGTGTCCCAGGTCCTGCCGGTGTCCCACAGCCCAGGTGTCCTGCGGTGCCCGTTTTGGGGACACCGCTCCATCACTGGAGAAGTTGGTCAAGGCAGGCGCCACGGAGGCTCTCCGCTTTGCACCACAGTGGCACGGTGCTCGTGCAAAACCCTTTTTCTCCAAGGGCCATTGGAGAAAATAGACATTTGGTGGCACGATAAGATCCCTCCGTCCTTCAAAACAAGCGCCCACCACCGCCGTGCAATGCTGCGGGGAGGATTCACGTGCCGCCGCTCCCTGCGGATGGGTGCCCCAACACACGGCAATTTCTTTTCCACCCACCAGTGGTTTAAGAGCATCTGTCCACGACTGGGTGGCTGTAGGGGCCGGCCAGCTCCCAGTGCCATCGCTGAGATACACGTTGTTACCACCTGGTGGCACCAGAAAAGGTTTTCAGAGGGAGAACTAATTAATACCAGTCGCAGTCCTTGGCTTGGGAATTTCAGCGCAGTTTTTCGGATCGCTGTGGTTTGCTGTGTGGTTGTTAAACACCAAGTCATGGTTTATAGCTGGAGGGTTAATGTTTGTGGGCTTCAGCCTCGCAGCAGGGGATGGGTTTAGGTTCAAGCTGCACAGCAAAATAAAAGGACGGGGGGTGCTCTGCCTGCCGGGGGGAACTCAAGCCCCTGCCCCTCCGGCCACCCTCCCCGCCAGCGCTGGCACGGCAATGGCACCGCATCTTCCCCGGGGCACGGGGTGACTGCTCAGGAGCGGGGCTTGCCACCCACACAACAGCAGGCGGGTGATCCTGTGGGATCCTAAATCCTTTAAAGTTATCCCAAATCTGCCACGCTTGGGCTGATTTGTCCTCCCTCGTTTGGGCAAGGCAGGAGTGAGGACCGGGGATGGCAGCTTGGACCAGCCGCATCCCGATGCTTGTCAGCAGGAGAGCTTCGGGGCCGGGGCCGGTCGGTGAGTGGGTGGGAAAACCCAGCAGAAATTCCTCCCCAGCCAGGAGGGAGGCTTCAACGCCGCAGCCCCCGGGGGTAGGACCTCCGGGAAAAGAGGCCGGGTCCCTGCAGGGGCTGCGCTCGCCAGTTGTTGACAGCAGCTGGTTCTCAGAGAGCCTCAAAGCGACCCTAAAACTGTCCAAACAAACCCCGATCTCACAGCTTTTCTGGCCAATGTATAATCTATCACCGTGTCTGCTTTATCGCAGGCGGGGAAGGGCTGAACGTCGCAGGAGCATTGCATAGCTGTGGTGCTCCCCGTCCTCCCGGGAGCAGTGGGGGCCGTGGCATGGCCGATGGGGAGAGGGCTCGAGCTGCCCCCAGATCACAGCATCACACTGACACCCTCTTCCCTCCCTGCAGAAGCCCCTCATCCTCCGGGAATGGCACGGACGAGCACCCGGGCAGGGAGGGGGGGGATGGTGGGACGCTGTCTGACGGACCCGAGCTGGGAAGACGGCGTCCTGCTCCGACCCGCGTGAGCAGGGTCTTAACATGGGCTGAGAAGCTGTGTGGAAGCTGGACCCTTGTCTGTACCTGTGAGCACCACCAGCATCCCCAGCCATCACCCCCTCCGCGGGTGTCTCCCCGCCCTGTAAGTGCCCTCTGCTTTCCAAGCAGCCTTGCTTCCCTCCTTGCTGCACCAGGCTTGCGTCACACGAAGACCACCCCGGGTTGCAGGACACCAAAGGCCATCGATGGAGGCTGCGGGGCTGCACCGGGGCAGAGGGACTCGGCTGGGTTGTCTCTGAGCTGCACCACGTCCCAGCCAGCCCTGTGCAAGGCTGCAGGAGCTTCCCACGTCCTGCCTTTCCCTGAGATATTGCTAAGCAGGAGGCAAATTGAAGGCAGGACATCTGATGAAAGAGAGTTTAATTGCTTGAGGTTTCATTCAAAAAACATAGCTTAAATAAAGGGAGGGAGGTAGCAGGTCTTGACAGTTTGAGAGATTTATGTATCTCAGCTGCTCCTGATCAGCCCTGGTCACCTCCAGCTCCCCATCCCGTGTTTCTACCTTTCCAGGGTTGCCCCGTGTGTTGAAATGTTTGGGTGTCTCCGGAGGACTGAGCCTTGGCCCCCATTAATCCCCCCTCGCTAACCCGACAACAGGGAGGAAATTGGCTTCAATTAAACGTGCAAGGTCTCATTTCCCTTTGAAGTGTGGAGCAGCACAAGAGACTGCTCTGGGGAGGTCTGGAGAATAACCAGATAAAACTGGGCCCAAAGTCTTAAAACTGGGGAGTTGCAAACTAGAGACGAGTCTAAGCCCGTGGAGCAGCCTGGTTTCTGTTTCCTCTCCCTTAGGAGAGCGCCCGTGTTTCCAAAGCAGCGCCTGAGCCAGGAGCGCCACAGCAGGGAGGGGAAGCAAAGCCAAGATGCCAGAAGGACCAATGTGTTGGCAGCAGCACGAGCCCAGGCAGGGCCACGCCGTGAAGGTCCTTTGCAGAAGGGTCCGTTCACGGCAGCTTTAGCCTGAGCATCCCCCTGTCAGCCGCTGCCCGAGGGAAGATAAACCTTCTCTGCCTGGGGATGCTTCAGTTTGGGCTCTTTTCCTCTAAAGAGTTAGAGAGGGTGCAGAGATGCCTCCAGAGAGTGGGAGTGCAGCACTCGGGTCCCTCCCTGCCTCAGATGGGTCTCCCAGCCTGCGCAGCATCCTTGGTACGCACAGAGCTGCCCTGCTGCCCCTGGCCTTGGGACCCGGCAGTTTCACCCAGCCCCAAGATACCCACTACGCGCTTGCTGAAAGGAGATCTAGAAGCACCCAGGTACATTTTCTGCATCTTCTGGTGCCCTGTGGGAATAACAGATCGCCAGCTACTGCCTGTCATCCATCCTGCTTATTTCCTGCGCAGAACCTGATTTATGCCTGCATCTCTTTCCTTTATGCCATCAGTGCGTGCTGATAGATGGCCCCTCTCTCTGCTCTTGCTGTCCCCTTGTGCTACATCAAACCATTAATTCTTTGCCAATGTAAACCTGTCTCGCCTTCAAGACTTTAATTTTGCAAAAGCATAAACACCTTATAATCTGTCTGTCTTTATCTCACTAGCTGGCTCCGGAGCTTTCCCTCCCCTTTCGTTGGCCGTAGGTTATCTGGGGTGACGATGTGGCCACGGAGGAGAGAAGAGCAGCAGCAATCATGGCTGGTGGGGCTGCCCCAGTCTCTGCTGCGTGGGCCAGCTGGGAGGAAGAGTCACTCACTATTCTCATCGTTCCTCTGAACCACAAAACAGCCTGCGCATATTCCTGGAGAGCTGTGGGAGGTTCAGCCAGGCCCTATAAGCCATTAAATCCAAGGGTCAATTGCTTGGCAGGCCAGTAAGTGGTCTAAGCCCAGTTTCCAGATCTCCGAATAACGCCCAGACCTTCTGTGCAGGGACAGTTTTCATCCTGAACGAATCCTGGCATTTCTTGGGGTTTTGGTCCTGATGAAAGTCCTCCTGAAAATGGAGCTTTGTGATGGCCTGAGAACCAGACACTTGCTCACTGCCCCGTCCTGCTGCCCCCCGCCCCCTCTTTTGCTCTGCTCACAGCCTGGCTCGCATTCGAGGTGATGAACACATCCGTGGGTGGGAGCTGGGGCAGCTGCGGGCAGGACTCGTGCTCGCTGCTTGGAGGTACTTCGGGTTAAAGGCAAGTGCCCCGGGGTTCCCTCTGGCAGTGGCAGCTTTGCCACGGCCAGAAAGAAAAAGAAAACTCCGATGACATCGCAAAAAGAAGCTGTGTAAGGCCTGGGGCTGTGCCAAGAGACGTGTGTGTCGCTGCCCTGCTGTATGCCGACGAATGTGTTTGTTCCAGAAAGCGGGACGCAAGGAGCCAGCGCCCCGGCTGCAGCAGCCGATGTCCCTGAGTAAGCCCACAGCAGCGCTCAGACCCGCACAGCCCGAGGGACGGGCAGAGCCACAGGCAGCGCGTGCTCGCCCAGCAGGCAGGCCAGGACCATGGCTGACCACCGCCAGCACCCCCAGCCTCAGCTAAGGGTGAGTCCCTGCAGCCTGTTGTCCGTCCGTCCTTCCTTCCTTCCTTCCTTCCTTCCTTCCTTCCTTCCTTCCTTCCTCCCTTCCTCCCTTCCTTCCTTCCTTCCTTCCTTCCTTCCTCCCTCCCTTCCTTCCTTCCTCCCTTCCTCCCTCCCTTCCTTCCTTCCACCCTTCCACCCTTCCTTCCACCCTTCCTTCCTCCCTTCCTTCCTCCCTCCCTTCCTTCCTCCCTTCCTCCCTCCCTTCCTCCCTTCCTCCCTTCCTCCCTCCCTTCCTCCCTCCCTTCCTCCCTTCCTTCCTTTCCTCCTTCTTCCTTCTTCCTTTTTTCTTCCTTCCTTCCCCAACTTCCCTCTTTCCCCTTTTCGATTCTTATTTGAGCCATTTGTCCCAATCTTTGGCAATTCCTACAGCCTATAAAAATATGTGCCATTTCTCCCTTTGGGGAATGACGTGCACTCAGTTCCGTGGCTGTAATCCATTTAGTGCCAGGTTATTAAAATGAAGATATCTTTCAGCACTACAGACCTGTTAATCAGGGGAATGGCTTCAGAGGGCTTTTGTGGGCTCTGTTAATTTGTGCTGCATTGAGCCACATAGAGCTGAGAGGAGCATTAGGGACGGGAGTGAAGGGAATAAATCAATAAAGTGGATTGAAGAGTGCTCGGCTGGCTTGCTATTCTGCGGCTGCTGTGTTCTGACTTAAACGTTTTACATCCATCACAGCCCGCAGATGTAACTCTGGCTTGCAGGCAACAGGTTTTGTCCTTATCGGTTCAGCGTGCGCTGTGCAGGTTCGGCAGCACGTGGAGCAGCCCTGCACGGTGGCCCCTGCCTCGTCCAGCCGTAGCATCGCCCGTCCAGTCTGGCGGGGTCTTCTCCAGGGTTTGGTTTGGTGAAGCGGACAGAAAGTGCAGCTTGCAGCGGCGGCTGCGGGGCGCTGGGAGGGGACTGAGGCACCTTTCACTTTGTGGGCGCTGCCTGTTTGATGTGCAAACCGAAACGCTGACGGCTGTCAGGTAGTTTATATGGCATCGAGCCTATCCCATCCAGGTCCTTACGCTGCGTTTGCGGTGTCAGAGCTCTCGCCTTGGTGCGGCCAGGCCCCGCAGTCAGACGCCTCCCGCATACCTTTCTCAGCCCTTCTTCGGGAAGGTGCTGCCCAGCCTGGAGGATGCTCAGTGCTGACGTTCCTGCCCAGAAACAGCCTTTTGCTGTATGCTCTCAGAAGCCGCTGAGACCAGGCAACCGGCGAGCATCACACTCGCTAAAAGTCTGCAAATGAATATGAAAATCTGCGTTTCTGCCCAGTTCATCCAAACCGGGCATCCCTCGCTAAGGGAGCTTGGTGTCCCTTGGAGAGCATGTCCGTAAGGAGCAGCTCCCGAGATGGGGAGATGAGGTCTGCGAGATTTCTGCTGCTTCTGCTCAGCCGTGGTGAGTGCAGAGGACTTGGGTCCTCCCGTCCTTCTGCTTGGCACCGCTCACCCGCACGTAGAAAATTAAAGCCTTGAGCACACACCCTGGGGAGCCGCTATTGCCCCGAGGAAGGAGAAGCCAAACTCACAGCCTTTCTCTGCGGGGCCCCGTCAGAGGTCGGGGTTGCCCACAGCAGGTCTGGCGTGCCCGCAGCCGGGCCGTTTCCCTGGGCGAGCATCCTGCAGAGAAATGCGGCTGAGGAGGCGAGAGCCGGCCGTGCCGTGCGGTGCGACGCTGTCAGCCCCACGGATGCCCTGGGAAGGAGCCCCTGCTCCCCCGCTCCTCCCCGCAAGCATCTCTGATGTTAGCACAGGGAGGGAGCAGTAGTCCAAAATGATCATTAATAATTAGCACCGCTCCCCCTCCTAGCCTGTGCCAATAGGTTGACTTTTAGAAATTCATAACTTCTACTAATTGGGATTTTCCTTTTATAGTAATGGCATTCTGGCAAACAAAAGCGCATCGTGCTACCTCCGCATTGCCTCTCTCCCCGTGCTTCCAGCGGGAGAATCTCCAGAGCTGCTGTAAATACGAGGAGATGAAGCGAAAACCCTCTTTGCAGCAGTACAGTTAGTGTTCTGCCTGTTGGCAGGTCTGATCACTTGTGGTTAATTTGGAGCACATGTCATTCTCTGTCCTCCTTTTGGCTGAGGGAGCTCTTGCTTCTGAAGGAAATATTGCGTTTTCATTGGGTTTAATTCTTTAGGAAAAGAAATCATTCATGTCTTCCGACTTTGAAACCTGGAAGCCTTATCATCTTGCTATTAAAAATGTTCTTTTTTGCTGAAATGCTACAGAACAGCAGCTTTTAAGTCTTTGCTGTGGTCAGACAATGGGAAGATGGCATCATCTCCATGCCTGTGCGTGGCTTTAAGGGAACTTTAAGGGAGTTAGAAGCTGGAAGTTAAGCACCAAAGAGATGGATTAGGATTGTTATCAACTCAACAGTGCTGCTTAGAACAAAATGTCACATAGAGTTATGACCTGCCTTGAGTAGTGCAGGTTGTGTTTTCCTACAGAGAGGCGAGATGGGGAGTGAAAGCACCACGGTTAGGTGCAGCAAAGCCGGGCCGGTGTTGGGAGCCCGGCACGAGCACAGCTGAGAGGGAGCGATCAGGCAGGAGGAAAGACCTGGTTGGCTTTAGGGATGGTGCAACGCCTGAGAGCTCACCCCTAAAACTGCATGCTCCGTCCATAGCTGCTGGGGTTTGCAAGTGTCAGAGTTCTGCAACAGTGATCTATAATTAACAATCTCATTTTCCGAAAATTTGCTCATTGGCACTCGCTCACGCTGGGAACAACCGGAAAATGCATTTGCGGTGCCCAGACCGAGCCGGCTGAGCTGCGGCACTCCAAAATCCTTTTAGGAGCCTTTCCCCGGTGCAACAAATCTCCCAGCTTTCAGACCCAAAAATCTCCAGGTTATCTTTATCTCTTTAACTTCAAACCTTGAAGCAGAAATACCCCAGCTGGAGGACAAGACTGGGAGAGCTGAGGCTTGCCAAGGCAGCTGAAAGGTGCACCAGCCGGGCTCGCGCGCAGAAGTCGGCTCTTGCCGTTACCACCAAGGCACCAGGACCGGGCTCACGGGAAGTTAAATAAGTGAATAGCTCAGAAATCCTCCCTCTGTCCCGGCAGCTCGACGTAAGGACGGAATTACTCACCATCTAGAAGGTACGGGTAGCTCAGGGAATAACAGGCTGCTGAAGAGCCCTTTACCGCGCGCGGTTTGGCCTCGCACCCGCTCCTGGTACCTCGCCAGACGTTGCACTGGCCGCCCAGTGCCCTCGGATCTGGAAAAATAGATGGAAAGGAAGAGTTTTGGTCTCCTTACCGGGAACGAGTTGGCTGATGCTCACCTTTTGGACACAAACGACGCCACCGGCTGTCGCCTCACCCCGGGCTGCAGCGGTGGGAGTTTTGCCCGTCCCTGCCAGCCTGCGAGAGCCGGCACGGCCCCTGACGGGGCTGAGCCCCGGTTGTCTCTCGGACCAAACTTTGCTGTGGGCAACCCAGGACCGGCCCGCGGGAGGGAGCACGGGGAGCTGCCGGTGGGGGTGGGGGGGGCCAGGGCTGCAGGTCGGGTCCTCCGAGGGGGTCTGGGTTTGTTTTCCCTTTGACTGAGGATGCGATGGGCGAACCTCTGAAATTTGATTTGGGGTTTTAAGCAGTGAAGAAAGCTTGTGGTGCCTTTGGAAAAGACATCAATAGCTGGCATGCCTGCAGCCCTGCCCTCTGCATCCCCCCCGCCCCAGCCACAAGAGAGGGAAGGCGCAGGCATGAGGTGCTGGAACTGAGCTTGTGGAAAATGCTCTTTGTCAGAGGAGAAGAGATTTTCATGCGTTCTGTGTACATTCCTTCTGGGCTGGCTCTTGCTTTGTATTTAAAAATCTCCTGGTAACTTGCTTTTTCAGTACTCTGCCTGCCTTTCAGCTTTGTGGGTTTTTTACTTTTTTTTTTCCCTCCAGGTCAGTTGATCCCACCTGGTTTCAGTCTCTCCCCTGCCCACCCCTCCGCAGCTGCTCCTCGTGCTCTCTGACGTGCCGGGATTGCCGATAGCTATTTCAGAGGCAGCGGCTGGCTGGGGCTGTTGGGTGCAGTGCTCCACCCTGCTTATCTGAGAAAAGGAGATGCCTCTGCCCGCGAGCACCAGCACACGCTCCAGCCCCGACAGGAGATGGGACGAAACTCTTCGTTCCGGCAGATGTGCCGTGAATCCCAATGCCTGTGCTTGGCCGCGGAGCAGCCAGCCTGGGCTGGGTGGCCGAGCACCGGGAACGGTCCCGTGGATGCAGAGACAAGGTTGGATGGCACGCAGGGCTGGTGTGATGCTGCGAAGGCCGTGTGGCAGGTCAGCGATGGAAGAGCAAGCTGAATGCAGCAGTCTGTAAGCACGAGGCTGAGCCCCCTCCTCTGCAATGGTAAATCTGCTCCGTCCCACCTGAGGGACCCTGGGACTTTGTTGATGGGCAGGTGGGAATCCCATGCAGTTTGCTTCCTACCCCATTCTGAATTCAGTTTGGCAAATATTTTGAAGTTAGGAGCCACCATAAAAAAAAAAAAAAAAATTAACTTCCTCCATTTTGCCCAGGTTACTAAAATGTTTCTTTCTTCCTTCCAAAGAAAACTTAAATGGAGATAACGCCTTCCTGCAGAAAGTCCTGTTTGCTGTGAAATGCTGTTGGGAAGATGATGTAAAACCTTGGTCACCTACTCTACCTGAGGAGGGGACAAAAGAAACCAGAACCACTGGGGCCTAAAAGCCTCAGTGAGGGAATGGCTGGGGACCCTCCGGGGCTGCAGCGCCTGCCGTCCCTCTTGCTCTCCCCCGTTCCCTCTATCCCAGCATGGTCTCGCCCCTGGGTTTGCTGTCAGGATTCAGACCCATGTGATGCCCGTATCACCAGAAAAAAGATGATTTAATCTTTCTAGTGCGTGTTCTGTGTCGGTTTCCACACCGCTGCAGCAGTCTCTCTCCCATTGAGGGCTCTCTGAGCAAGGGTGCAGCATGGCTCGTGTCTCCTGCGATGTCCCTCACTGAGGACCCCCGCTGCTTCCCAGTCTGTGGGTGAGGAAGAAAATGCTGGGTTTCCTTTGCCCCCACAGGATTTTGTAGACTTGTTTTGTGGGTCCCTGACTCAGCTTCATCCATCCAAGCCCTGTGTGCTTTTTTTTTCAACGCAAACTCTCTTCGTATATATGATAAATGCCACCCAAGACTCAGCCGTTCTCTTCATGCCATTCACCAGACCGTAACACCAGGCTTGAGCTGCAAAATCCTCTCTGGGTGGTGGCAACCTAGAATTAGCCATGATGTATGAGAGTCTCCAAAGAGAGATACTGAAAGATAAGTTGCTCAAGAGGTTTAAAAAATGAACTGTGAGGATTCAGGGTAAAGAACAAGCCAGTGTCTGCCAGAAGGGAGGCAAAACCCACGCTGGTGTTCAGCCCTCTTCATTCAGCCATTTGCTTTAGCAACATTGGTCTTAATGTCTGCACCGCTCTGAAAGGAAATTTTGATCAATTTGTGCCTCTTTTATGACCGTGCATAGTGCACTTAATTTGTGGGTCTTAAGCAAATAGCAACCGCTGTTTGTTTGTTTTTAAATTCTTATCAGCAGTGATATGTTGTTTGTTTTTAAACAAAGAAAGGCTAGTGTTTGAGTGATATTTCTTGCTAATTGGAACTTACTGTGTGGGACAGAGCAGAGTCTGCCTTTTAGCTGAGCCCGTATGTAGAGTGCTCTCTTTTTAATAGAGCTGAATGTTGCTCACTGTCGGCTCCTAATCTGAAAACGCAAAGTAAATTTTTCAGCATTTAGCAGCCTCTTTTCCATGCTTCAGAGCTTTGGGGGGGAGAATACATTTTCATAATTGTACTTCATAACGATGCATTTGAATATATTTGGGGGAAAAACAGAAAAGTAGGCTCCAGGAGAGGCACTGGGCTGATGCGCCCCGGTGTCGCACGGGGGCTGAGGGTGCGTGCCGGGGGGATGAACCACCCTTGCGCCGGCGTGTCCCCACGCCGCTGCTCTCCCTGCGGCTGCAGGTCCTCAGTGTCACTGCTGTCCTCCTTGCAGGCTGGTTCCTGGGACTGCGGGCAGCTCTGCCACCTCCGGAGAGGAACGGGTAGCGGGAGAGCCGAGCAGGAATGAGGGTGCTCGTCCCTGCAGATGCCACTGCCGCGTGGATCTGTCCCGGCGCTGGCTGCACAGTTCACAGCCCCGCGAGCAGAGGCGATGCCACGGGCGCAGGGCAGTCCCAGCTCCGCACAGCCCCGTGCTCGGTTCTCGTCCCACGCCATTGTCACCCGGGAGGCGGGTACGGGGGTCACACCGCTGGCTCCTGGGGAAGAGGATCACCCGTGGGGTTTTAGTTACAGGGAAACACTCAGCCTGGGAGACAGCTCGTGTCAAAGAGGACACGGTCGTCTCTTGCCACCACAAGCATCCAGCTCCCACCAGGGGAAAGAGTCGCAGCCCAGAGCGGAGCACGAATGCAGACCCTGGCCCAGCTCCCTGTCTGGGGAATGCCGCTGCACGAAATCCTAAACTACGAGGAACGGAGGGCAGGTCAACGCGTGCTTGCACCTTCAGTGAGGGATCTGAGGAATTATTCCTCTCCAGGACACGATGTGACCTTTTGCGAGGGAGAGGACTGCTGTGCCCCCCCTCAGGGAAAGCTTTGGGACGCTGCAGGGTAAGTGAATCCACAGAAGGTGCCGCTGATGAGCGGGGGCAAGGGAAGATGAGCGGGACTTAGCACCCGGGCGTCTGCAGGCGACCTCAGGCGCTGGTCTCCATCGCAAAGGGGGAGATTATCAAGTCAGAGTCCATCACAGCAACGCAATGACGTGGGCATGGACGGCAGCGTCCTCGATGTGAGGACAAGCCACAGCAATGAAAAGCCTCGCAGCACGCAAGGGCGATTGCCATCTCAGCCAGGACGTCATCTCCATCCGGAGTCTTCTGGTGGTTGAGGTACGTCCCCTCTCGCACAGGTATCATCTCGGCTGGTTCTGCCTGAGGCACTGGGACCGTGCAACCATCTCTAGACCTCAAACCATTTCTTTTACTGCAGAAAACTTGATTCTAAAGTCAATTTTTCCCATTGACATAGCTGAGCCGGGTTCTATTAACTTGCAGGCCTTTTGTGAAGCTCATTAGATGTCTGGGGTCTTTCCCTTAAACTTTGAGGCCAAGGGAATAGTCTCGTTAAATAAGATGGCATAATCTCAGCAGAGAAGTTTTGCAGTTCATGCCAATTAACAAATTCAATGATACTTTTAGCTTTTTTTTTTTTTTGTGGCCAGGCATACACTGCGGAGGCTTGTATGCATTTAGAAAGGGCTGGTTAATAACTAGAATAGCTGCTTGGATATTGGAAAGATTTTGAAGACCCAGGGAAGCTCTGAATGCAGAGGAGGATGGGTATGATGGAGGACACCCTGCGGAGAAAAAGGCAGCGCTGGCCTGCAGGATATCCTGGGATGGGGAAGACTGAAGCAGATTGGCTGTCTGGCCTCTGTTGGAAATTATCATAAAATCTTTAAAGCAAATAAAGTTCCTCTAAACTGAAAAGGTACTATTTGAATGCTCTCTGAAAGAAGAGGTTTGAACAGCATGAGCTATTCTGTCTCCAAAATGTCACGAAACATTTATACAGCTGCTCAGTTGGCATTAAAATCTAGGTCTTCTGCAGGAACACGGCAAACAGCCCCAGGTCACCGGGGTAAGTCCAGGGCCTCAGGCGAGGGGTGGCTGGGATCGCTGGCGTCCTGCAGCAGATGACCACAGGCAACGCCGCGCAGCCGCCGCTCCTGGCTTTAGCAGAAGAGCCCAGGCTGGAAACCTGTTTCCCTACACAAAGCGAAGGACCGCTTCCTGATTACGGGGCCGCTGCGGTAAGTACGGGGAAGGATGGAGAAAAGAAACAAAAGGAGAGGGAGGTGCACCGCTGGCACCTCGGCAACCACCAAGAGGAGATGGGGGGGGCAATGGGACACGAGGTGGGAGGGTGATGGGACATGTTTGTGTCTTCTGCCCCCTCGGGAGCTGCCCTGGGCACTCGCTAACAGCCCGCTGCCTGATGCAAGCACCGGAGTTTTCCTTCAGCTCGAGTGGTAAAGGTCTGTGGCTTTGGGTGAATATCCCCTCTTTGATCGTTTCTCGTGGCTGCGGTTCCCTGTTTACAGAGACAACCGCAGCCCTTTGTATCCGCACTCATTAGCTCTTCTGAAGCATTTTCTGATCACCAAGATAAGGCTCCCAGTGTCTGAGCAGGGGCCGAGCCCACATCTCAGCGTTTCCGATCCTGCCCCGACAGATCCCTCTGAGCATCTCGCCAGCGATTTGGGTATGTTGATGGTGGCAGCCGTCCCAGACAAACCCACGGGGGGATGGATCTCTCCTCCCTGGGCAAGCACGCCTTTTGTTCCCCAGAAGGCAAATGTAGGAGGAGACCCACCTCGTGCAGGCTGCGCAACAGCGAGCCGCGGGCGAGAGCCCTGCGGGCAGCGCTCCATGGAGGACATGCCTCGGTTACTCTGCTTCTCCTTCACGTGCACTAGGGAGGTTTTGGGGTTTGGGGTTTTCTTTTTTTTTTTTTTTTTCCTTGCTTTTATCCTCCTAGCCTTTCTGGCAGGCTTTTGAACATACATAGTGACTTGGAAGGTGCAGCAAAGGTTCTGGCATCGGCAGAGTACGGCGGGAGCGGAGCCAAGACGCGGGGCCGCACAGTGGTTTCATCCCATTTGCAAACTATAAGGCTGCCTTTGAGCGGAGGGGGGCAGTGCGAAAGAACATGTGCTAAACATCATGTTGGGAAGCTTAGCGCATTAAGGGGAACAGCGTGCTGGCTACGGACAAATGGAAATGGTTTGCGATTTGCTATAGGAAAAGGGGAGGCAAGGAGCAGTCTCTTTTGATTTAGGGTTTAGCGAACGGCTCTGGCAGGGCAGGTAGGACGGTCTTCTCTAGGTGTTTTAGCCAAGCAAGTGTCAGAGTGGCATAAATCAGAGAGTTTTACCCAAGTCTGTCAACCCTTTGAGAAGAACTCCTTGGTATCCAAAAGTTCGCACACAAAGAGGAGTACAGACACAAGGTAACGAGATGGAAAGAGGGTCCTTGGGAAAATAAAAACACAGATACCAAGGTGCAACGTGTGCTTCAAGTCTGGGCTCTGAAAAACTTCCCTCAGCCACCTGGGATGGCACAGAGATGTGCTGCTGTGTCCTTAACAGTCTCACACACAAGTGGTGGCGCTTCCAATGGCTCCAGAGAAAATGAAAGACCAGCTTGTTAGGCATTAATTTACCCATAGTGTTTGCGTAGTTCCCTTCCTGCCACAACAGAAGCTGTGACATTTGATGTCCCACGACGGACCTCGGTTGACCAGGCTTCTCTCAAAACCAAAATACCTGCAGGACTGAAAGACTTAATCCATCATCGTGCTACTTGGGATGGTGGTACGGACGGAAGAGTAAGCTTCAGAGCTGGAGCTAAGGGTGCTGACTGATGGGATCGGTTGGGTCAGGTTCCCTGGGATTTGGGAGGAAGGTTCAAAGCTGCAGTTAAAAACTGAAAGCTCCCCTTCAAAGGAATTCCTATCTGTCCCCTACTTTCTCCACCCCAAGCCTGCAGGAGATGGTTTCGTCAAGGCTGGGACAGTGGGCAGGAGTCTGATGACAGCTGCAGCCAGATGAGAAGCCCCAGGGTCCTGCAGAAACAGAAGTGCTTTTCCAGACCTTTTCAGACTCTGAGCAGTCACTAAATGACATGCCCAGGTATCAGTTTTGGGAAAGAAAAAGGATCAAAGAAGCAGAAGGAAAGCCGAGAGGTTTTTCGGCAAACAGGGAAGGGATGGTCGCACTGCCAGGCGGAGGGCAAGCTGCCTCGCACACCTCTCGCTGCGGACCGCAGCTCGGGGACTCAGCTGGGCTCGGGGCTGTGGTGTGCTGGGCAAACCCCGGCTGCTCCCCACCCGAGTGCCAAAGCAGCTGGTATGAAAGCACCAGGCACGCGTGGGCTCACCGTTCCCGAGCCTGGCTGCACGTTGGGGGATCTGGATCTCACGCTGGACTTGGCTCCCCTTGTCCTGGCCCGGTAGATCACGGTGATGCTCCGTGTCACGGTGCAGAGAGGAGGGGTCTTCGATGGCATCTCGGTGGCAGAGGTGTTCCCCCACCACATGCTGATGTGGTAGCGGGTCCCACACTGACGCTGCATCTCTGGGGCTGGAGAGATGCTTTTCCTGGCGCTCGTACTCCACCCCAGCCTGTGACCGAAGGGAGGTAACAACCACCTGCGAAACAAAGAGCATTGCTCCCGCTATTTCTGTGCGGTACCCAGCACACGGGCTCGCCACCCTGCTTTGCCACGCTACAGATATAAATGTTTAATAACCAATAGCACAACACTGGCTGGGTGGTGACATACATCAAACCACGAGGCAAACACCAGGCTGTTCCTGAGCGGTGAAAAGCTGCTTCCCTCTGCATCACTTACTGCTTTAATGGATATGGCAAATAAGTCACACCCGACAAGTATAAAAATGGCATTTCCCCTCTGTGCTCTCACTGGGAGGCCAGAGACAGCAGCTCTGACATCACAGCTAATGAAATCAATTTTGCTTTGCGAGGAGGACCAGGTGCTGCCCCACGTGCCGGGCTGTGTAAGGGGAGTCCCGGTCACACGTGGGCAGTGGGACAGGGCTGAAGGTGCGTGCCAGCCCTGCTTCACCCCTTTTCCACCAGCAGCTCACTCCACCGCTCCCCCCCCCCCCCCATTCTTTTTCCATTTGTTTGTTCATTCCTTCTTTATTCTCTGCAATTGTCCTTAATGGAAACAGCATCTCAGCAGAAGTCACCCTGCAGGAAAGCTATAGCACAGAGGGATTTTTGTAGATGGCTTTAATAAAAACATTGAAGGTCTGTTGTTGTTATAGTGCTGTGTGATCCATTAAGTCTATTAAATACAACAGAGGGAAACTGTGAAAAAAGCCAGAGGAGGCCATGATGTCACGAAAAACAAATGAGACGGGGCTGCTTTCCTGGTCTCCTCCCGTTTGATGGTACCACCACTCTGCCCTGCGCTTCGCTGGCCGTGCCAGTGGAGCACGGACCTGCATTTGCTTGCCCTTCATTTGCCACGTGTGCAGGCGTGTGTGTGCTTGGGTTCCCATAAACGTGTAGTTTCTAGATATTAAATCCAGAGGATATTAAAGCCGAGGGCCCCAGGAGATCTGCTCTTCCCTCCTGTATACAGCCTCCTCTGCAGCCCACGTGTGCTGGGTAATTGTAAGCGCGTGTGTGTGTGTGTGCACAGGTGTCTCTGGGTGTACGTATGCTGCCGGTTTTGGTGGCCCACATCAGAAACGGTGACCGGCTGTGCTCTCTGCCCCATAAAACACTCATCAGTTGCAGCCAGAGATGACCCGACCATACGTGTTCCTCCTCTGCCAAAGCTCAGGTCTGACTGCCAGCTTCAGCCTGGAGCCTAAACCAGGCTGAAATCCAGCCGTCAGCTCAAGGACAGACTTCCTGTCCCACTCAGGACAAAGTGGCCATGAAGAGGTGCACAGAGGCAAGTTTTCATTGCTGGGAGCTGGCTGCCTGGTGTGAAATGCCTTCTGCAAAGAGGAGCGGCGGAAGGTTTGGCATCACCACCAAACCTCGCTCGATGACTGCACTGATTAACGACTGTCTGGAAAGTGCTTGGAGATCCTCTGGTGGAAGAGTATATGGATTGCATTTGTATTTAGCTCTTTATCTTTTGCATGCCTCGTGCATCCTAGCTAACGTTGCTCTGATCTAAGCCTTTGTTCGTAGCGAAGGGGTTCAGCGAAGGCCGAGGGTAGGGGGCAGGGAGGCCGGAGGTCCGTGCCGTGCTGTTCACCCACAGGGCAGGTAGAAGGTGCATGGCACGAAGGACTGAAACATCCCACTTGCGTTAGTATGTAGCCATCGTGCGTACAACCAGACGACAGCCTGGGAAAATGATCTGGAGGCACACTGCTCCGCGAGCCCAAGGCAAACGGCGGCCGGGCTGGAGCCAGCCCCCCCCGTGAAAAACAAGCCCGGGCCCCCGGCAGCTTCGGGGAGCGCCAGCAGCGGGCAGGCATTCCAGCAATTCCCTGCGCAAACAACACGGGATAATCCATCTATTCTGTTTATTTGCACAAGATAATATTTTGTTGACGTTCGAGAACCTTTTTCCTCTATTCCCCGTTCCCTGGTGTTGCTATAAAACGTTAGCCCCCTGGTCTCACAGCGGCCCTCCGAGTGTCCAACCAGGACGGCTGATGAGACCTGGACAGCAGCATCCAGGAGCGGCTGCAGAGGCGGCCACGCTGCGTTTCGAGCCCAGGCACGCTGAGCAGGGAGACCTGCTGCCGCCACGTCCCCGGCCACCCTCGCCCACCCGCAGCATCCCGTCATCTCTGCAGCGATGCCCTGCCCCAGTGCCGCGCTCCCCCGTGATCACCGCCCGAGCGATGCCCCGGCCCCGCTGCCCGGGCTGCACGCCGCTCGCCAGCCCCTTCTCCCCCACGCCCGCAGCCCGCCTGCCCTCCCGGGGAGAGACCTTTGTTGATATTACGGCTGCTAGACGAAAGTACGGGGCCCGACCAAAGTGCATCCAGAGCAGCGTGATGCTCCCAGCCACGGCCAGATGTGGTTTCTCAAGGAAGAGCACAAGAAATAAGTCATACAGTGATTTTATCCCTTGTGTATCCTCCCACGTTCTGCCAGGCCATGGTTTATGCTTCTGGAGTTGTTTAATAACCCCTCTTGGACCTGCCTTCAAAGAAGGCATCTAATCCCTTCTGGAAACCTTTTAATGCCTTTGGCTACTACACTGCTTTGTGGCAATGAATTACTATGTGACCGGCCAGTCCTTTCTCATCGCCAGGCTTTCTGGCCATTTACCGTCCGCGATGACTTACGAAGGGTACGCGGGCTTTCAACAGAACCCCCGAAACTCTTATCCCCGTGCATCCGCTGCTCCAGTCACCAGCTTCTGTAACCGTACCCAGTGGCTGTGGCACTCGGGAAGCTATAGCCAACGTTTGGGAACAAAGCGGCAGAGAAAGTCTCGGTATGCAGGCTCCGGCATAGAAACAATTTGTAATTCCGCCGCTGTTATTGTCCGGGTACACCAGGGAAACATCGCGTTCCCAGGAAGCTGTGCCACGATGTATTCACAAATATCAGCTTGGGCTTTTCAAGTAAAAAGAAGTAAAAGTAAATATTTCAAAACAATGGATGTTCAAAACCTGCAATGCAAGCTCGGAAGCCTACTGATCAGACCGTGATTTTAAATGCACACGCACAAGGAATTAGACAAAGCGACCCTTCTTGGCTTTATTGGTTGTGCCTTTTTTGCTTGTTTTTCTCCTTAGGAGGGTTTTTTTAGCAGCCGTGCTTTCGTCAGTACAGCGACAGGCCACGAGACGTCGGGACGTGCGGCGTGACTCGCCGACGTTAGCGTGAGATGTTCGCTGAGAATCCAAACCGATTCACTTCCTGACTTCTCAGGGCTTCGGCTCTTAACCACAGCGGTAAATGGCTGTCAGCGTTGTTATCTGAACGTGGCGCAGAAAGCTGTCCTCGCTCCCCAGGCCTGGCTGCAGGGTAGCTGCAGACACACACACCACTCGCCGTTCGAGTACTTCAAGGAAACGTTGCCCAGCCTATTTTTACTCGGTAAATTGAAAGGCTGGGGTGTCTAATTTTGTGCTAAATATACCCCGAGCAGAGCCCAGGGACGAAGGGGCAGGGCTGTGCCGCAGCCGCAGCGCCCGGCTCCGCTCCCACCGGACCGCAGCATCCCCCGCGGGATGCTCCGGGGGCTCGGCTCCCACAGCAACCACGGGAAGCAGAAAAAAACCCAAGAAAAATTCCAGATCGGTCTCCAGGAATCAGCCCCACGTAGCCCCTGAAAATACATTTTCGGTAGAAATATCGCTACTTCCTCCTCCTTTTTGAAGTTACCTGCAGAGCACGTCTGGCTGCCTGGCTGGGTCTTAATCCACAGATTAGGACCCTTTAAACTACAAAGTTTTTTTTCTTTTCCTTAAGCTCACTGCAGTGGACGAAATGCAGGTGTCTCCGTGCAGTTCTGACTCAAAGCTAACTCAAACAGGAGACTTCCTCGATTGCGAAAAGAGTGCTGCCAGAATTGGGTCTGAATAAAGAAGTCTGGTCTTGCAATAACAATATTCACAGCAATAGACTGCATTATATAATGTACTATAATAAAAGATATTACGGTATTACCAAGAGACGGGAATGCAGAGGGAAGGAAGGAACAGACGTGACAATGATAAATCAATCTGGAGAAGAAATACCAAACGCAATATATTCTTTGTCTCCTTTTGTTTGAGACTCTGATAGATGTTTCCAGGTTCAAATAATAGAGCTTGCAGGAACATACTTCTGCTCCTACTCTCCTACTTACGCATTAAGCTGATTTTATTAAACCACTCAGTAAACAATCATCGCAATGCATCTTTCCAATTTCCCCCTGACACGTCTCTCTCTGGCAGCTGCTGTACAGATGTCCACCGCTGCGGAACAGGAGTGGCTGCACTTATAGGTAAGATAATTCATCTTAAAATTGCTCCTGATGAAGATAATGCGGGCCTTAAGGAAGCTGATAATAAAATTGGTTCTAAAGATAGTCAATTAGGGAGCGAATGGCAAAAGAGGCGAAAGGAGACGGAGTCTCCCGGCGTGGGCTGCGGGCTGGCTGGGCTGGAGCAGGCGGGGGGCCGGGGGCAAACCCCCCGCGGTGTGCACCCCCGAACTACCGAGCGGTGCCTCCTGCCCAAGGGAAGACTCCGCCTGTCTTGGGGACTGTTTGACTGCCGTGGTTAGAAGGCAATTTAACTTTTGAGGCCTGGGTTCAGCAAGGGGCTTAATCATCGGTCTCATTTCAAACACTTAAGTAAGTCCATTGACTTCAATGATTTGCTTCAAAGGAACAACCCAGATATTTAAAGTGGCAAGCCCTGCTGAATCAGGACCTTGGCTCTCTTCCCAAGTCTTTTCAGCTGGTCTTCAAATTGACCAATTGCTTTTATGTAGGGCTTTTTTTTTGCTTTTTTTTTTTTAATCTTTGATGCTGTTAATTTACTTTTCTTATGACTTTTAACCAGAGGGAACAAGAGGACTGCGATTTCTTTTTTTTTTTTTTTTTAACTGTGGAAATTAGGAGGAAAAAATGGTGACCTGTGACTGCATCAAAAGGTATTAGGTTGTCATTTCTCATAACGTCTCCCGGAGTTTCACTTCGTCTGTCACGCTGGTCTGGCCAGGCATTTTAATATCAGCGCTAAGGAAAACGATGGCATAACTACCAGTGGTTGGAACTGCTATTTTAAGTAACGTTAATGCAACGTTACTAGAGAATTCCAGGTGGGTTTGGGGCTTCCTCGCGCTGGTTCAGGGCGATGCACGGCGTGCGGCGGGGCTGGCGGGAGGCTGCAAGCTGCCCTGCTCGGCGTGGGCAGCACTGCCTGCTGCCTGCCTGTCCCTCCTGTGCCGCACGCACGGGCGTCTTGGGGACGGCTGGTGGATGGCAGCCCGCTCGGACAGCGAAGGCGAGTTAACACAGACAGCCCTCATTTCTGTGATGGTCCTTGACCCCTGAAGGCTCTGATGAGTAATTGTGATTAACAGCCAGGGGGAAGATGACTGTAACAGACTTTTCTTTTTCCTTATTTATCTTTACAAAAAAGCAACATTTCTTCCCTTTTTTTTTTTTTTCTTTTTTTTCACGAGCTGGGGAAAATATGAATGATTGCCACAGCTCCTTGCAGCTGGTCTCCAGCGGCGATCGGTCCAGCCAGACGAGGAGCCAGAGCCCAGAGCACCGGGTCCCCGCTGAGCTGATGGTACCCACCGGCCGAGCATCCTCCAGCCAGGCCAGGGGAGGAGCAGCCGCAGCAGCGGGGAGCAGAGACGGGCCAGGGACCCGCGCCCCGCGGCAGGTCCAGCTGGGGCTCCTGGCCGCATCCTTGCGCTCCCTGGCTCGCAGGAAGCGGGAACGCTTCCCACACCTCCCCGAACACCTCGACTTACCTAGGAGTATGTCCCCCAGCTTTTCTCCTCCTCTCACAAGGAGGGAGGAGAGCAAACCTCGCAGGGACACGTGCCCCGGGACCCCTTCCCTCCACGCCGTCCCTCCGGCTCGTGCAGCGCAGTGGCCAACCACGCTCCCTTCTCCTCTCTGCTCTTTTCTCTTTCCCTCCTTCTATTTCTGTTTCCACCATGACTTCCCCTCCCTGTCACCTCTATGCATGCCCCCCCCCCCGGCTTTTTTATCTCTGGATACCAAAGAAGATTAGACTTTCTTTAATTACATATCTGTTTGTTGGTGGTGTCTCCAAGCTTCGCCTAAAAGCCGCGTTGGCTCAGATGTTATTGCGTGCAGGCTTTCTGCTTGGTTACACTTGTTTATTACTCGTTCATTAGCTTTTTTACATTGCTGGAGATCTGAGCCACTCACATGGCAAAGGAGGCTCGAAGTGACAGCAGTAAAAGCCTCTGCTAGTGAGATTATAGCTGCTTGCTGGCTCGGATGGGAGAGATGGAGAGGGCAAGGCGAGAGCACTGCCTTTGTGCTGAGCTGAAAGGCGGCTGTCAGTGTGCGTCAGGCAGCCTCCTGGAAAAAAGGAACTTTCCAAAACCCCATGAGAACTGGTTAAATTAACCCTTTCCCTGGTGGCCACCCCGAGAGGCCCCAGGCAGAGGCAGGGGAGCTCTGGGCCCCGCGCCGGGTGGTACGTGTGCGTCCATGCTTGTGCTCAGCCAAACCCTCTCCCCGCTCTTTAAGAACAGGCTTACTTTTCTCACATCAGGACAGAAACTTCAACCTCTTGCAGCGAGTCAAGCAGACAATTATCAGTCCACCATCAGAACAGCCCCTCTGCCTTGCCCTTGTGGCATCAGCTCCCCGAGCTCGCCGTACGTACACGCAGGGCACCCCGCGCCGCAGACCCCTCTGCGCTGGCCTGGTGGCCCATCCGACCCGCACCGCTGCAGCCCCCAGCGTGGTCCCTTCCTTCTTTTCTGCCCTCGTTCCTCCAAGAGCCCGTGGCAGAGGAGCAGCGAGGCGATGCTGAGCTTTGCCCCGCGCACGGCCGGGTGCTTGCCGCAGCTCCAAACAGTGGCAGTGGACAGCAACGGAGCGTGTTTCGATTAAAACCAAATTCTATTTAATTGCAGAGGAATCCTGAATTAATGCAGCAGAGGAAACTAGGTGGTGCAGAGGTCCCAATCGTCTGCTCCATGGCAGATTGTCCAAACCACCCATGGCCAGCCCAGGGACAGCCAGCTCTCTGCGCACTAGCACCCAGTGCAGAAACGCGCCCCTGCCTCGGCATCCCCCGGGCTCCCCGCAGAGCACAGCCGTGGCAAGGCAAAGCTCGTCTCTGAAGTTAGCACTCCTCTGACTCGCACCCGGGGCGTGCTGCAGCGGTGTAACTCCTTAGGACGGTCGGTGTGTTTGCAGGCAGCTCCAGCGGTCCCGTGGGCACCGGGGCAGGGGGGGGAAGAGCCCAGAGATCCCGGGCAGCGCTGCAAGCACCCGGAGCCCTGCTCCCGGGAAAGGGGCTCACTGCTACCGCGGCAGGGGTGTTTACACTTAAACCTGACAGATGGGCCTGGGCTGCGACTGTTTACACAGCATCTCCCGGAGGCAGCCAGAAGGCCCCCGCAAGCTCCCGGCAAGCGCCCGCCTCTCCGCTCCCAGCCGGGCTTCTGGGCTGAGAGCTCCGCGAGCGGGGCGGCAGCGTGACGGGGCTGGTGGTGCCCTCCAAACGCTCCCCGGCTCGTCCCTCCCCATCAAACACTGCCGGCAGCATCGCTGGGGGACTGTCAAATGTCACCGCCGCCTGCAAAGTCCCCAGCAGCCATCAGCTGGTGTACCTCCACACCCCCGGGGACGGCGGCGGAAGAAAGCCCCGGCCGGTGGGGAGCAACGCGGATCCACGGGGCCGTAACCCAGCGCTGGGGCCACGTGCTCCCTGCTCGCCGCCGGTCCCCAGTCCCCGCCGCAGCAGAGGCTCGGGAAGGCTGACTGTTGTCACACACACGACTGTTGTCACACACACGACAGTTGTCATACACGCGACTGTCACGCACACACGACTGTCACGCACATCTCGTGCCCGTCCCCGCGACAAGCCCTCTGCAAAACGCCGGCAGGCTTCTCCGTGCCCACCTGCCCGGCCAAGGACCTTTCCCTTAAGTAAAGAGAAGAAAGGTGCCACGGGCCCGCGACGACAGGCCCTGACGTTTTGTTTCCCGAAGGAGCGTTTTGCGCAGCCTCCCGCCCTTCCCCGGCAGCAGCGGCAGCAGCAGCAGCAGCTCTAATGAACGCACCCACTAATGGGCTGGAAGGGTTTTAATTGCTTCCCTGCCACCCCCGCTGCCGGAGCCGGCGCTCCGGGGCACACGCGTGAGAAAGGTTTCCTTTCACAATTTGCATTGTTCCGAAGGAAGCACATTTTTTTCCCAACTCCTAATGAATATTGCAAATTCCAAGGGCTTGAGGAGATGAATCCTGCCAGGCCGGATCGCGCTCTGCAGAAACACTTTGTCACTAGCTGTTCCCATCATGTGCTCTTTAAAAGCCCGATAAAGTCCGACTCACGATTATGGACAGCTCATGTCTTCAAAGCCCGCACCGACAGAGTCTCTGGTTTCAGGTCATGGAAATGCCACTGTCACTTCAATGTCTGAATGTCCCAAACACGTTGTCAATAGGGATGTGAAATGCCCCGAGTGCAGGGAAAGGGAGACAAAGGGAAGCGGGGCGGTCAGCTGCTCCCCAGCACGCAGCCCGCCAAGCCTCTCGCTGCCCGGCCCCAAACCGGGGCTCAGCGCTACCCAAAAAGAACAGAACCCGTCAGGCGCGAGCAGAGGTGCGTGCCCCGCCACCCAGCACAGGGAGACGGCCCAGCGCGGCTTCGCCCTCGCCCGTACTGCTCTGTGTGCTCGTGCCTGTGCACAGGCGTGTGCATGCAGGCTGCCAGCACGCATCCAGCACGCATCCAGCACACATCCAGCACGCATGCAGCACACATGCAGCACGCATCCAGCACGCATCCAGCACGCATCCAGCACACATCCAGCACGCATGCAGCACACATGCAGCACACATCCAGCACGCATGCAGCACACATCCAGCACACATCCAGCACACATCCAGCACACATGCAGCACGCATCCAGCACGCATCCAGCACGCATCCAGCACGCATGCAGCACACATGCAGCACACATGCAGCACGCATCCAGCACGCATCCAGCACGCACACAGCACGCATCCAGCACGCATCCAGCACGCACACAGCACGCATCCAGCACGCATCCAGCACGCATCCAGCACGCATGCAGCACACATGCAGCATGCATCCAGCACACATGCAGCATGCATCCAGCACGCATGCAGCACACACGCAGCACGCATCCAGCATGCATCCAGCACACATCCAGCACGCATCCAGCACGCATGCAGCATGCATCCAGCACACATCCAGCACACATCCAGCACACACGCAGCACGCATCCAGCACACGTGCAGCACGCATCCAGCACGCATGCAGCACGCATGCAGCATTTATCCAGCACACTGCCATGATGCACTGGCATTTGGAAATTTTTCTGTGTGCCAGTGTGAGCAGTGACAGTCGGAAGCCAGGGTGATGGGCAGCGTCTCGGAAGGCTGTTCAATTTGCACAGGCACGCTAATTGCCTGGGTGGGACATGAACATAAGCACAGGGGATGAGCACGTTAGTAGTAATAACAACCATCCACTTCGCACTGGAAGAACCGTTTCTACCCAAGTTAGCGTGATTTTTAAGGAAAGCCGAAATGGAGTTGGCAGCGCATCAGAGCCCTGTTAAATTAAGCGCTGGCTGACTTTGCTGCCTCGTTTTTAGCTGAACCAGACAATAAGATCGCTCCCTGTCCAGAGGTAAGCCGTTTCTCTGAAGAGAAGGGATGCGAAGGAGAAAGCCCATCGTAGCTCACATAAAGGTCAGGATTCACAGGACCGGAGCGGGGCTGTCCCAGGGTCGCTGGCGGAGCCCGAGCCGGCCGGTGCAAAGGGACAAAGGGACGGTGCCACCGTGGCACCTGGACAGCAGCGACCAGCAGCACTAAGTGAATACTTCTCTCTTTCACGGTGTCGAGACGTCGCGTTTCAGGAGAAATCACTACAGCGTTTGCCATGAGCACGTTGTGTTGTCCTCATCTCAAATACAGGGTATTTACAAACGCGCCGGGCATTAAAGTGCGCGGTACCGTACTTCACAGGGTTGGAGGATGCTCCTGTGGTGCCACTGATACTTACTAGCAAAGTCTACAAATATTTCAACAAAGTCAGTCAAACTCCGGCCCGAGAACCAAAACGTTGTGCCACTGCAGCAAGGCAGGGAAGAGCGGAGCTGCGGGGGGGTCTGTGCCTGCGTGCAGGGGGTTGCCTGTCCCCAGGTCCTCTCGCTCTTCCCTTTTTTTTGGATAATTGACACAATAATTTTCTTCTACACCTTTCTCTGTATTTTAATCACCTTTACCGTCAGGCGCTTCTCGGGTAATTTGAACTTTTCAATCTCGTTGCTGCGCGCGTTCCCCCAGCAGCCTTTCGGGCTCTGTACCAAACAAACACTAAGATTAAAGCTCATTTTTAATCTCGGGTATTTTTAGTAGTGCTTTTGCACTGCTGTTTCTTATTTCTCCTATCCATTTCATGGTAATCGCATCTCAGATAGTTTAAATGCTTTCGTTTTGCAAATGCTCTCCCAGGGAAACAGGAGACAGACAAGTTGTTTGAAAACCCTCAGCGTTATTCACTTCCCAGTTTAATTTTTTTGTTGCTGTTTTAAAACTGTCAGTGCAAAATGAACTGCAAAGGAAAGCAGCTATAGTGGTGAGGAGTAAATAATTATAAACAACAACAACAACAAAAAAAAATCCAAATTTTTCAATACAGCTGAGCACGAGAGAACTTTTCCATTCCCAGGGCCCCACTGGGCAGAGCGGGAGACGCCTGCTCAGCCCCAGCCCGGCCGGGGAAAACGCTGAAGCAGCAGCATGCCTTGACACGCGTAGCGAGCAGCAAGCTTGCATTGTTTCTGTACAAAAGGGAAATATTTCAAATGGAAAACTGTTCACAGAAGGAGATTTTTCGGCCGTTTCTGTTTGCAAGGACACCCAGGGCAGCGCGGCCGTGGCCTCTCCAGCGTGGCCGGGAGAGCTGCAGGCGCAGGAACCCCGGTGACAGGGCAAAGCAGCTCCTTAACAAATATTTGTTTGGCCATTTGAAAACATTTCTTTGAGGCATTCTAATTTTTGTACGGGGAGATTTGTAGCAAAATCCTTCATTTCAATTCTAATGCAATCAAATTTTAAGAAAGAAACAGGAATATTGGTTCCCTGGTTTGTTTGGGGTTTTTTTTAATTAAAAGAAGAAATAGAGAGTAGTAACTGTACACAGCCTCATATAAAAAGCAAATGCTTCAAGGCAATTCCCTTTGACTGAAATTAAACCAGCGATGGGTCAGTTTGCACAGAAAGGCAGCGCTGGAGCTGTCCGTTGGAAAAAAGTCCACGCGGGTTCCCAGCATCGGGGCTGTCTCCACCTGATCCCATTTTTGTCACAGGAAATTATTTTGTATTTTTCTTCACCTCTCGTGCTCGCATGAAGTGGCCAAGAGCACAAAGGGATCCCACTTGGATCATGAAGAAGTCCTTGACATCCTCGCGTTGCCTGGCAGAACAAGGTGCCGCTTTCTGCGAGGCCGCAGCAGCGCTGGGGCAAAGATGAATAATAATAGTTGTTGTTGTCGTTGTTAGTATCGGGAGCAGCAGCCAACTGCAAGGAGCGTGTATTTGTTTCGTTGTGCTCGGCATCGTGATTTATAGTGGTCTGGAGACGGAGGGGTGAGAAAAACAACTTCATTTCAGCAAGAGCTAACATCCACGGAGTGTTCCCATCAGGGCGTGGGGATGCTGCGCTGGTGCCTCCCACGGCATCCTCGGCAGCGCAGCCTCCCGCGGCCGGCCCGGAGTCCCTGGGGACACAACCCCCCCCCCCGGGCCCCGCAAGCCCCTCGCTGCGCCGCGCCGGGCTGCTCCTTTAAGCAGTAAGTAGGTCAGCGGCGGGGGTCCCGGTCCCCACGCTGACATGATCGGCGGCGATGAGGTCGCTTTCACGCTGCTCCGCTCCCACCGCGCGCTTGTCAGGAGCCATCGCTTCCGAGCCAGGGGCCACGAGCCCCGCGCCGCCCCCACGCCCCCCACCCTGGGGGTGCCGGAGCCCCCGGGGAGCGGGGTGATGGGCTGGGTGGATGCAGGGTGCTCTCCTCTCGCCAGCACGGGGGCTGCGTTACCAAACCCACCGCTCGCGGGGGTAAATCAAGCCCTTTGCTCATCTCCTTGGCCGGTGGCATCGCTTCTCCGGCGGGGCGGTTGCCAGCCATTCATCCGCTGCTTCGTCTCATTATCGCTCCTCCTCAGCCAGGGACGTGTCCTGGGTGGGAGAATTTGGGTCACTGGGTTTCACAAGCATTTCCTAGAGATGCCCCAGCACACGTTTAGCGTTTGGTGTTCGGTGCGGGACTGGCTGCCCGGCCCCGCGCCCGGCTGTCTGCATCCTCCCAGCTCCAGGCGGGTGTCACGGGGCTGCAGTGGGGTCTCGGGGAGCCCTCACGCACCCAGGGAGCGGGCAGAGAGAGGGCTGCAAGGGACAGGCAGAGCCGGGACGTTTCTAGTCTCCTCCTGTTTTCTTTTGCACAAGGCTGAATATTTTATCTGGCTGCGTGCATCGTCCCTGAACTTAAAAATAGCTGGGTTCCTTCCTGGTGGAGTGGAGCAGTTTGCTTTTTCTAGATTTATCATGCAGATTTCTCATTCCCCTCACACCCAGTAATTGCTCCCGGAGACAGAAGGGCGAGGGGAGGGTTTCGTGTGCGGATTTGCCTGTCCCTGCACACATGCACGCCATCGAGCACCAACGCACTGCTCCATGCCGACACCACCGCATCTGCGCCAACGGTGCGCAGACACGCGACTGCTGACGCAGCAGGTTTTGGCGTGTAAATGTTTGCCATCTTCGCTCTGTGAAGTTGCTCGGGTCTGACGGGGCGTTCAGCGCGTGGCACTGAAGGGGACGGTGGGTCTCAGTCCCATTCTTTAATAAAGAGGCTCCCCCGTGAGTAACCCCGCTGTGAGTAACCCAACGCACCGGCACTGCCAGGCTGTTAACGGGACACACTGCTCTGCGCTCACAGAGCAGAGAAAGGTGCAACACTCAGCTGTTAAAAATAAATGGAGTTTTGGAGATGTCTCCTGAAGTTTGGTCGATTCCCCTGATATATCCCATTCTCCTTGACTTGCAAATCAGGCTGGGATTGCAGGGGAAAAATCTTCCAACTGACATTTCAGGTATTTCTAGGAGTCATCTGTATCGCTACCCTTCTCTGAGCGTTCCTCACTGCTGTCACAAGAAGGAAGGGACCGAGCTCTTCGCAGGCGCAGCTGCAGCGCTTCGGGTCGGGGACCTGCGCTGATTAAAGCACGCCGGAGCATCTCCCTGCAGAAGAGCAGCCCTGGAGCGGTGGGCTTCTCCCCCCGCCTATTAGCTAGCTTGCACTGCTGCACGACACAGCCTCGGGACAGCACTCGCCCTAATTGCTCAGCCCGGGAAGGAGTTTCGGCTTTGCAGACAGATGAAGTTTGAGCCTTGGAGCTGCAGGCCAGGCTGGGTGTTTGAACAAAGTAGGATGTAATTTCTGTTTTCTCTCCTCGCTCGGGGAGGTCGCTGCCATCTGCGAGAGCCATCCGTGGTGATCCCGCCCAGAGGAGAGTGAGCAGCAAGCACAGACGGACTCACAGACACAAAATCTCCTTTCCCTGCTTCTGGGCAAGGGCTGGGGACGGTCACAGAACGGGGAGGAGGGGACACACCTGAGCTCGGGCAGGGGAGCAGAGCTGTCTGCCGCAGCCGCGTCCTCCCTGCCTCAGCTCCTGGCCCTGCACAGAGGCTGCCTTCGAGTCGGGGCGAGCGAGGAGCCGCAGCCGTTAGTCCACGCTGCATTTCCAGAGCGGGCGGCACCGGTACGTGCACGTGGCTCCCTGCCTGCTCCGGCGGCATTTACGGGACCATCTCGCCAGAAAATGTCGGTGAGGACAGCGGAGCAGTTTGCAGTCTGGAAGCCAGCTCTTCTGCAGTGCGTGGGGTGAAGGGACATTTTGTACCACACGCTCAGGTGCAAACTAGCACCATTTTCACTTGTGTGCTGTGAAAGCTGCTTCTAGAGCACCTACTTGGTAATGCAGAGTGTGAGCATCCCGGCTGTGCTGTTGCGGCTGCTTGGCAGCCCGGCCCATCCCCACCGCCTCGCAGGCAGTCGTGCCTCTGTGTCGCACACGCTGTGCTCTCCAGCCCTGCAGCTGCGGCGAGACAGAGATGGGTGAGGACGTGTTGATGGAAGCCCTTGCGAGGACCCACATGCAACGCCATCCCGGTAACTGGAAGCGGCATGTGCCAGACTCAGTAACCCTCTTGCTGGCTGCACCTCGCAGTCGCTGCCAGAGCTACTCTGACATTCGTTGCCCCAGCTTCTGTTTTAAAGGAATATGTTCTTCTAGCAGTGCAAAAGCCCTCTCCTGGGCTAGAAATGACGGGAAGCCTGGTCTGTAGAGGTGCCTGCGCGGGAACACTGTCCCCTTTCCCTGGAAGCTCTCAGGTCCTGCCACGTCCCGTGCATCCTAGAGGGGACGGCAGGATGGAGCCGGAGGTGCTGGGAGGAGCTGTGCAGCTACACAGCATCTTTCCTAGCTGGTTCCTGGGCATCATGGGAAGTGAAACAAGGTTTCCCTGTGCCCTCGCTGAGCCCACACCAGCACCTCCCCGGCACGTCTTCCTTGACACAAATGCAGAATTTTTCCCTGCCCCTATGGCCTCCGGTGCAGCAGCCCCAGCTGCGAGCGGAGGGGCACAGACACCTTACCCTGGCAGGGAGCAGCAGCGGGGGGGGGCCGGACCACGGTCTTCAGAGCCTGAGAGACCTGAAACTCCAGCCAGCCCCCTCCCCTTCCCTACTCCCCATGAAGTTTTTGCTCTCACAGTGCTGCAGTGCCAAATACACGTGAACCTGGGCCCCACTTGTTTACAGGCTGGTGTGACCGGCTTCCAGGGTGCGTTTATAGAGAGATCCTTGTACGTGCTGCATGTTGGTGAACTTTTCCCTTCCCCCGGCACTCCCGTCCTCCCCCCCCACGTCTCTCCACCATACGGACACAGCTGAGCAGCTACTAGATATTCAGAGCCGTGAAGGTTGATAAACAAAAGTGAGATAGGACATGGCACCAGAAAGACCTCAGCTAATGGAATTTTTAAGCTACTTAATTTGGGGGCTTGTCAACCTTGACAGCAGCCCTTTAATAAATGATGTGTTGTAATTCCCACTGAGTTCAGTAGGTGTGGGGACCAGCGCTCGGCGGAGGGGAACCCAACCGGCTGGGGACCCCCGCACACGCGTGAGCAAGCCGGGGCTGCGGGGACGATGCTGAGCCGGGGGCGGGGGGGGGCAGCTGGGTTGCAGCGGGTCTGGCTGAGCCGCGGGGCTGCCGGCAGCTCTCCCGGTGCTCCCCCCAACTGCGAGGGGAGCCGGGCCGGGGCGGGGGGGGGGACACGGCTGCTCCAGCCCGGTGTTCGGCGGGGGCGGCCTCGGTGGAGCGGCCGTCTGTGCGGCTTTGGCAGTGCTTTGGGAGCGCAAAGCAGCGGCAGAGGAGACCCCGAGGCCGCCCCCCCCTCCCGCTGAGCTGGGCTACCGCCGGCCCCGCCGCCCCCCCGGCACTGCGCCCAGGCGCTGCGAGCTCGGAGCGCATCGGCCACGGCCCCCCCGCCCGGAGCCGCGACCCCCGGCCCGCGGGGTAAATCCTGCCCCCGCCCCGCTCCGTGCTTTCCGCCGACAAAAGCCGCCGGCAGCCCCGGTGCCAAGGCGTGCGAGTGCCATCCAGTGTCTGCGGCGGGCGGCACACGGCCCGGGGGGGCGGCCGGGGGGGCGGCCGGGGGCCGTAACTCAGCGCTGGGGCTGGGGAAGCGGCCGGTGCCCGGCCCTGGGCTCCCCCGGCGGGAAGTGTGCTGGGCCGGGGACCGGGCAGGGCGGGTGGGGCCGTGGGTGGGCGGTGAGTCCCCAGCCCACGGAGGCTGCGGACCCGCGTTGTCCCCGCAGTGTCCCTGCAGAGCCCAGCCAAACCAAGGAGCCAGCAAGTCAACCCCCCCCACACCCCTCCCAGCCTGGGGTGTCCCCCAAAAGGTGCTCCGGCCATCAAGAGGGTATCAGGGCTGCCCCCGGCTGCGGGCAGACCCTCCTCACCGCAGGATGGAGGAGCAGACCCGCACCCGTGGGACGCGGGGAAGGCGTCCCCTCCTTCTGCCATGCAGCCGAGCCCACTGCCCGCAGGGACGGGAGGGACGGGGCGGGTGGGGGGCACTGGGGCGAGACCCTGCAGGCCGGGGAGGAAACGGGGCTTTTCTGGACCCTTCTGCCGGGGGCTTTGCTCCTGGCAAGACGCAGGCAGGGCTGCTTAGCTGAACACATTTAGCAGGGGATTTAATGGGTTCTGGCCGGTTCCTCATCAGTTTGTTGTGGCACATGCTTCCAGCAAGTGACTGAAAATTAGCTTCAGAGTTGCTCTAATCCGCATCTTGGCTGCACCCTGCCCTGGCAGCCCTTTCCCTCGTTCGTGCCTCGAGCCACGGTGGTGCTGCGAGCCGCACTCAGACTCACATCTGTCACACGCAAACCTGCCCATCCATCCTCCGGGCGCTGTGCCTCGCTGGACCGGGCTGGGCTGAAGGAGACAAGCGGTGGCACAGTGTGGTTGTGCAGTGACACACATCACCTCCCAACCCTGTCCGCTCTTTTGGAGGTCTTGCTCTTTATTTTGGGTCCTAAAGGCCATCTTCACTTCTGCTCCGTGGGGAATGACCCAGAACAGCTCAGTTTAACAAAGGTGAAGAGACAAGGAGTAAAGCTGGAAGCAGGAGGTCGAGCAAACCCGCTGGGAATTCCCCATGGGTTTCACTGGGGGGAGGATGCTGCAGCAGCATTTTGGGCAGAAAGCAGTGAGGGGGTAGAAAACAGCACTTGGCCCTTGCGAAGGGCAGCCACGAGCATTGCCCCAGCAGGAGCATGGGGACGAGCCTTTGACCGCTGGCGATTTGGAAACGGCAGCAGAAGCCAGAGCTCCGCACGCGCTGAAGCCGCTGGTGGAGACGCGAGGGGTTAGGCAGAAAGAACCCAGGCTGGGAAAGAGCCAGATGGCAGCGGTGGCGGGAAAGCAGATGGGAGATGTAAAACATCTTGCACATCCAAGAGTGCCGAGCCCCCTCGTCCTCCGGCTGCGTGGAGGGACACCCTGCAGCCCCGAGAGCCGGGGGCCGTGGAGCTGCCAGGGCCGGGGGCCAGCGAGGAACCTGCCCTGGGACCAGCAAGGCAGCAGCACCCAGCACAGCCTCTGTGGGTCTCCTGCCCATAGCTCCAGGCTCCTTCCAGCACCTCCGCCTCCAGCAGCCGTCCTGCTCTGCTGTGCCCTTCTGCTCGCATCTGGCTGCCCTTGGAAAGCCTCCTTCCCCTTGGAAAGCCTCTTCCCATCCCCTTCTGCAGCAGCATCGGGAGAGAGGGCAAATGCTGCTGTGCAGCAGGGACACCCAGAAGCATGGCACCCAAAACCATCCTCCTGTGCACACAGCCCTGTCCCGCAGAGCCCCAGACCCGGCTGCTGGTTGTGGCACTGTTCTCGCAGAGGCCAGAGCTGCAGGGGACGGCGCTGCCACCGCTGACCCCCCCACGCAGCCAGTCCCATGTGTGGCTGAGCATGCAGACCGATGCCCAGAGGGATTGGGAAAGGAGCCTGGCTCTGAGGGTCCACGGGCACAGAGGTGGTGGTAGGAGAAATACAAACAAGAGGCCTGGCAGAGGGAAGGGGTAGACCCGAGGAGGTGGCATAAAGCATTTAACTGCTAGGGCTGGCAAAGAATTGGCCTTGTCCCACCAAAACTCAGCCACCACCTTGCAGAACTCCACTCCAGTAAGACATAGAGGATGGGCTGGAAAAGGATCTCCTGTATCCTTGGGAATGATACCCCATCACCCAACCCTTGGGCTGCAGGATGCAGAGCTGCCAACTTCTCGTGGGTCGTTCTGTGCTTCTAGCCCTGAAGCAAAAATGTCTCCAACTAGAGGTATTCAGCAAAATTAGCTGAAAATCCTGACTAGGTGTGAGACGGCTGAAATCACATTTTAAAGCAAATTTCTCATTTCCCAAATCACTCTTGCCTGCCTCTAGAAATGTGTGCATGAGGCCCCCGGTCTTGTGGGAAGAGGGGAGTTGATGAAGAGCCAGAGGACCGGGCAGGATCAGCAGCACCGGGACCCACACCGGGCTGGGGCCGGGGCCGCGGGGCTCGGGCTGCCGGGCCAGATGGCTCCAAACGCCGCGGGGTCACACCACGCTGTGGTAGATCCTGCCCGGAGCCGAAACAGCCAGCTGAGCTGAGCACTGAATTGCACTCTCTGGAGCTTTATAGCCAGCGAAATTAATTTTTAAAAAGTCCCTCTATGATCTCCGGTATCTAGCGTTTGGCTGAGAAGTCAGATGGTCTCCAGCCGCCCGGCCCCGCGTCCAGATGGCAGGGAAAGGCAGGGGAAACCAGAGCCCGCTCCAGCCGGGGGGGGACACGGGGGGGACGGGGCTGTCGCAATTGCCAGTGCCTGCTGGGAACCCGTGGGAGAGCACGAGCGGAGCAGGACATGTGGGGAAGGACCGAGCTGCTTTGAGGGCAAACGCTCGGACAGCCCAGAGCCTGACCTGCCGCTTGGCTCCTTTGCTTTCCAGCTGTCTGGAAAGGGATCAATCCCCTCCTCGCTCCAGTCTTGCAGCAGAGAGCTGCTGCTGCGTGCATCAGGGACGGCTTTTGCATGGGAGAGCAGCACCTTGCTGGGGCGGGCAGGGGAGAAAGGAGGAGGAGGAAGAGCACCGAAGCAGAGGGAGAGCACACAGGACAGGCTCGGATAGGAGCCCGGGTGGGCAGCTGGACCTGGCAGGACAGCAAAACCCGGTGTATCGGTCACAGCCCCTGTTACCTCTGATTTCCCACGGGGCAAATAGAAATAGGGAGCCCAGGGAGCTGCAGGGCAGGCTGAGCCCCAGCAAACTCATTTCATACAAACCACCGCAGGACAGCTGGGTGCAGCTCCTTGGGAAGGGGCTGGTTAACACCGTGGTGTTCCTCGTGCTGGGGGCGTGAGACCAGGCAGGGTCTGTCGGGAAAAGGGGGAAGGCATCGGTCTGGGCTCCTCCATGCCCTGCAGCCTGCCTGCGATGCCCTCTGGATTTATCCTGGCTCCTGCACAGCCCTCCCAAGGGCGTGCTGAGCCTCCCGCTGAGCCCCCATCTCTGTCACGCTGCCCTGCACAGCAGGAACGGGCAGCAAACCTGGTCAGAGCAGGAAATTTGGGATCTGGCATCTTGCTGCCCAGGCCGGGGTACTGCCCGCTGACCCGGCAGGGAGGTGGATGCTGCTGGGTGAGGGATGCTGCAGCACACAGGGACCCCGCGGGGCTGGGGAGAGCAGCCGTGGGTGAGCCCCCGTGGACAGGAAACACTAGCACTATGCCCTTAAAAGAGATCCAAACCCCTCATTACCCATCGCCTCCAGCATCCAGTTAGGCATTTGCAAATACTTGGGACCAGGGCGGCTTAATTATCATTTCTCTGATTTCCAAGGCACAGGCACCCGGACGGCACATCGTGCATCCACAGGCTCCTCCCCGGTGCTTCTTCAGGAGCCTCACTCCCCAGTGTTTGCTTTGCAAGCTGCACCAGCTTTTCTCCTCTTCCTGCTCTTTGCCATAAACTTTCTGGAGGTGCCAGCTGGACGTTGCTCACCTTGCGGGGGGGGAAAGGCGTGCGTGGG
Source organism: Grus americana (assembly GCF_028858705.1). Taxonomy (NCBI): domain Eukaryota; kingdom Metazoa; phylum Chordata; class Aves; order Gruiformes; family Gruidae; genus Grus; species Grus americana. The sequence goes on along the minus strand of NC_072863.1, from coordinate 910,893 downwards.
CTCTGGTGACCCGCGGGGCTGCCCTCTGCCACGGGGGCAAAGCGGGTTTGCTGGCCCGGGCACGGGTCTGTCCGCAGCCTTCCCGTGGGTGCCCGGATGGATGGCAGGCTCGATGGGAAATGCCGGCCTCTGCTTTCCCAGCCACGGCGGGTCAGAGCACCGGGAACCGACACTTCACCAGTCCAAGCAATTACTCAGGATTTTATCATTCGAAACTAAAACCAGAGCCTATAAATAACCGGGATCTCTGTCTTAATAGCTGCATTTCAGCGTATTTTTAATTATCATTTTATGAATGGGTGCATTAGAGTATATTTAAATACTAACTTAGCCATGCTGTTAATGAGGCAGGATTGTTATAGGCCAGGTCTGGCTATATATTACGTTGGTATATACATATGCTTCGACATCACATTTAAAAATCAGCCATTTCAAGCGTAAAATTATAATTGGTTTGTCTAATAAAAGGATAAATAAATATCTATTTAACTTCATTACTGTCAAAGGCAGGAGGCTTTTCTCCATTGTCTCCTTAGGGTTTTATGGCAGAAAAGCTAATTAGCTGTAATTGGGTGGATCCGAGGCGAATGCGGCAGGCACAGCAGCGGTGCTGGCTGGGAATGGGGCAGCGGTGCCTTTCCCGGACTGGTGCCCCGCTCTCTGCGGGGACAGCCAAAAGCTCGGGGTGTTTCACTGGGCCGGCAGCGATGCTTCGCTTCGGGACTGCCCAGGGCTGGTTTTGGCACAGGGGGTTCTGGCTGCAAGGGGGGATTTCAACGCTTGCCCTGTTTTCTCCGCAGGATCTCGGGCACGAAGCCTAAAGCCTCTCTGCACCCCCGTGCCCTGGCAAAAGCAGGTGTTAGGGCAGCCTGCTCTACCTCTTTGCAGCTGCTGGAGGACCTGGGGGGGGGTCTCGCTGCCCCCCAATCCAGGCACCCCCACGCTCCAGCCCCTCGCCCCGGCTGATCACAGCTGCCTGCCTGCGGATAAAGGCGCCAGCCAAGACTCCATCGGCCAGAAGAAGGGGTTAAAATGTCCTTTTCGGACAGCTCCTGACCCCAAGGAGGAGTCGCCAGCACCCCGGAGCACCCCCCACACCCCCAGCTGACCTGCTGCACCCAGCTGCTTTGCAGCCCCTGCCTGCGCCCTCCTGCTTCTGCCCCTTCCCCTCTCCCCCGCAGCTCACGGCCCAGAAACCTCCCTCCTGGCTGTCAGGGGATGGAGGAGAGTCCTGCCGGATGGCAGAGGACCATTGTATACAGAGATGCCTGTGAGCATGTGTATAAATTTCCTTTGCATATGTTATTTGACATGAGGAGAGAGAGGAGCAGGCCTGACATCCGTAGCAAATCACCAAGCTGCCAACAAAATCTTTTCCTTTTTTTTTTTTTTAAAGAACAGGAAAAAGATGGGATTTTAATAATTGCACAGCCACCCCCTAATGATGAACGCCGGGCTGGGGGGGAGCGCGCCTGCGCGGGGGGGCATTAGCATGGAGGATGTTGTCTGGGTTTTGCTTATCAGTTCTGCTTGTTGAGCGCGTTCCAGAGATGGAAGAAACGCCAACAGACAGCGTGGAAAATTAATTTTCAATGCCTTTTATTAGCGCTTAAGCCATTCTGAGAGGATGAAATAATCCCTGTTTAGGTGGAGTGGCAAAGGTCCTGGAGGGCTGTCAGGAGGCTGAGTCACTCCACCAGCCAAAATTACCCAAATACATCTTCCCAGTCCTCCGCAGAGGCTGGAAACCTTGGGAGCCCAATGCCCCGCACCCCCTCAGCTCCCGCAGCATCCTCCTGCGCGGCCATTCGAAACGGGCAGAAAGTTTTCCTCCTGTGGAAGGGAGCGAAGAGCCTCGCCTTCCCCTTCCCACCATCCATGGCTGCGTGTCACCGCTGCCACCGCTGCCACCACCCAGCACGGTGACAAGCACCGGCACCGGGCAGGCAGGATCCGCGGTGCCGACCGCTCCAGGAGCCGGTGCAATGCCCCCGAGCAATCCTCGCAGGCGGGATGAATCCGGCCCCTCCTCACAACAGGCACCAGCTCCTGCGCCCTCGCTCGCACCAAAAGCCGACCAGAAGGGCCAGAGCCATCCCCGGGTCTGCAGGTCCTCTCCCCACGGGAGCCACGGAGGCAGACGGACAGGGCTGGGAAATTGCTGCCGCGTGTCCCCGTCCCCAGCAGCCCCAGCGTCGGCAGGGAGGGGACCCCGTCCCCATCCAGTGCTCCCAGCATGGTGGCTGCTGCCAGCGGGCTGGAGGGGCGGCTCTGCGTCGGGACACAAACCCTGCCGGTGTTTGTCCATTCGCCAGGCCCTGGTGAGAGCTTCTTCATGAGGAAGGAAAACAAATACGTCAAGGCTCAAGGAAGGGAAGGGTTTGAAGGGGAGCGGGGCAAGCCAGCAATGGGCAGTCTGTGGCTGCTAAAAATAGGTTGGTTTGCCTGGGGTGTGCTGGCGCTCGCTGGGTCATCTCACTGATGCCATCTGGCTTCATGCTCATTACAGCATCCTCGTTAGCGCGGCAGGTACCTGTCAGGGCCAGGCTCCGGAGGGGACGGCTGTGCCCCGCTGTCCCAGGCAGAGCCAGCAGCCTCGGCCAGGCGTGCAGCGTCCCCTCGCAGGGGTCCCGCCGCTCCGCAGGGCATCCTCATCGCCATGCGTGTCCGGCCGGGGAGCGAGGCAGCCGGACCGGACAGCAGCTCCACGCCGGAGGTGAGTTCAGCTCACAAACGTACCGACCTCTCCTGCCTGGGCTGAAATCCCCGCGCACGCTGCTTGCCCGAGGCTGAGCTTCCGTAGGAAAATTTCAGCCAAAACAGTCCAGCCATTTTCCGGGGTGAGTGGGAATCCTTCTTTTTTTTCTCCACATTAAAAATTGCCGTATCGGTTCACTGAGGAATTAATATGCCTCACGCTCGAGAGCTGAGGACTGCCCTGGCAGAAGGCTGCTCCGGTGTCAGAGATGCGATCCTGCGGGAAGGCCAGCATGGGTTCGGGTAATTAAAACCTGTATCATGACACACGCTCGCAAGAGGGCCGAGTTAGACCTGTACAAATGACCCCTTTTGTTCTTGTAATGTATTCCTTTCTGCCATCTACTTGCCTTTCAGTGCATGTATTAAGCACTAGTAATATATTCTCTGCCCACTTCTAATGAATATTATCTCTGTGCATGCATATGTATGTATACACATTATACACACACCAGCGTATCTCTATATAACATACATGTCTGGATATATTACACACCTGCCCCGCACCCGGGTGACCTGAAGCAGGAGAGGATCTGGCTGCACCAGCTCAGTGCCCAGCACAGGGCTGGGATCCCAGGAGCGATGCTCTGCACCTGCTCCTGCCCTCCTGGGAGCTACAGAAGGGTAAGAGCAATGTGTGTGCCCACCTCGGAGCTGCCCACCTTCCCAGCATCTCCTGTGTGCCCACCTCGGAGCTGCCCACCTTCCCAGCATCTCCTGTGTGCCCACCTTCCCCAGCATCTCCCGTGTGCCCACCTCGGAGCTGCCCACCTTCCCAGCATCTCAGCTCAGGCATTCTCCCTGGGATGCCAGAGGAGGTGGAGGTCTCTCCCCAGGAGGAAGGAAGCTCCTGAGAGCCTCTTCACATGATGAATTTTAACATTTCTTTCCACATCCAGCCCAAGCACAAATCCCTTCAAAGCACCAGCCCAGCGCAGCAGAACTAATTTGAAATGTCACCGAGGTCAAGCCCGGCTTCCCCAGCCATTAACCTGCCTCTCAAGCTACACACTCCGTGTTTATTTACATAGTCGCATATTTATTTAAGCCTCAGATCCCAGATACAGGAAGGGATGGGGGGGGGGGGGCACTTTGCTTGCAGGGCCCCGAGATCTGCTGCTGTGGGGATGGCAAGGGGTGGCTCTTCCGAGGGGATCTGTGTCCAGAGCACGATGGGGAGAACGAGGGGGGGATCTTCACTGAATTGGTTCTTCCAGCCCAGCTTTTCTTCAGTTTGTTCCTGTCCAGAAACAGAAAGCACAGCTTTTCTTTTCCAGGCGGGTCTCTCACAGGCATAAATCAGTGTGAATTTACTCTAGTCAATGATGCTGATTTACAGGAGCTTTGAGCCCCTCTGTATTTTTCAGCCTTTGCTTCTGCTCCCTGATAGATGAGTAAGCGTAGGGACCAGGGGAATGTTTCTGCAGGTGCATTTGCTGCCAAAGTTTAGTCACTTCCCTGTTTTGTGTCCTACTTCCCAACCACCCTGGTTGACCATGACACATGGAGAACATCTGGACCCAAACTCCACCTCATCCCAGTTCCTGTCTCCCTGAGCACTGTCCTTGGATTACTGCAGCCTCGTGCTACCTGCAGGTAAAATCTAAGTCCTTTTTTCCCTGCTCACCACTGCCTGCCCCTCGAAGCCCTCATGCCAGCCTCTCACATCCTCCGCCCCCCAGGGATACGGTCCCTGCTTCTCCCCTGGACCAGCCTCACTGGCGTGGATGGAGACAGCCTGATCTGCACAGGCACTGCCAGCTCATGCGCCACCATAAGCTGTTCCGTGGGAGAAGAACCTCCCGAGAGCACCAGTATCTTCCTAAACGCTTTTCCGTTGGGATGTGCCAATTAGGAGATTGAAACCTCCTGCTGAGACATGCCTGGGACCAGCTGGGACTACTTATGTGTGAGTGGGTGCAGAGCAGGTCTCTGGGAAAAGGGAGACCCAGACAGATGCTGTGGTTGCTGGAGAGGAGGGAGGCTGGGGCTGGGCTGGCTAAGCCAGCCTGGGCAGGATCAGACCCTGAGCTGCTGCGTGGGGGGAGCTGTGTAGCACCGGGGCTGCTTCCCCTCGTCCTGCTGAGCTCTGGCTCGTGTCCCGTGGGTGCTGTGCTGGGGATGAGGTGGGCTTTTCACCGTTTATTCCCTGCGTGCTCCCATGTCCTGTTACCCCCTGGAGCCCCAGGGGGTCGGGCAGGCTGGGGGAGTGCTTCCATGGGGGGGGGGGGGGGCTGTCTCCCCATCGTCCTTCCTGCTGGGCAGGAGTTTGTGTGTGTTGTGAAACACAGCATGACCTTTCTTTTTCTTTTTTTTAAGTTTTATTCTCATTGCTCGCTTGCATGTTTAATTCAAGGCTGTGGAGCTGGCTAGCCTGTGGTTTAAAAAAAAATAATTTTGAAAGCTCTGGCAGGGTATTAAAGGAGTTTGTAGTAACTTGAAATTAGTAGGACTATCTGAGACAGATGTTGTGAATGAGGGAAGAGGAGCTTACTTGCTGTGTCTCCTCTCTGCTGGTGTTTAAAAGATACTAATTTGATGCTTTTTTCTTAAAAATGGGCACCTCTGGGTTAGGATAATGAAAACCCATTTCCCTCTTATGATATTCCAGCACCACCTTCTTTTTTTTTTTTTTTTTTGCTTTCTTCCTCTTCCAGTGGGCCCTGCTCCTCACCCACGGGTGGGCACGGTGCCGGCTGCTGCTGGCTCAGCTCCTCCGCTGCGCCTGGTGCTGCCCCCCCGCCCCGTGCCCTGCTGTGTGTGTCCCCCCCACCCCAGGCCCTGTGTGTGACACAAGCGAACTCGTGGCCAGCTCCATTGCCGGCAAAGCTTTGCGCTTTGGCTTTGGTTTTGCTCGTGGGCAGGAGGGTGCCGCTCCCAGGGGAAGTTTGTTTCTTTGCTGAGTTAGTAACAGCAGCATGTGTAGGGGATGAACAGGAGGGGGAAAAAAAAAAAAAAAAAAGAAAAAAAGTGGGGCAATTCTCCTGTTTGCAAGCTGATGTCTCTGGTGCAGTCAGCAGGAGGATGGGTGGAAGGATCCTCATCGGGGGTGCAGACGCTCCGTCTTCTGCAGCAGCAGCTTTGGGAGATTGGCGCCCGGAGGAAGCGCTGGCTGCGCAGAGCATCTTCCCCTTCGCAGGCTGTGATAGCTGGCCTTCCAACGGTGCCTTGTAATGTAACCTGGCTTCGGAAGAGTGCGGAGCTGGGGAGGGGTGAGGCTCTTAACAAGGTTAACCTGCCGCTGCTCCTCATAAAGGAGGTTGTGGCGGGGCAGGCGGAGAGGAGCCTGGAGCGGCCGCGACAGCGGGGAGAGGGATATCAAACCCTACCAGAACAAAAGACAAGACAAAAGGTTTTGAGGAAAAAAAAGCTTCTCGTCAGCAAAGCTGTCAGTGGGCGAGATTAAAGAGCACCTGCCACGTTCCCCAAAGGTTGTGTTTCCGCTCTCGGAGGCGAGGCAGGAGGGAGCCGTGCGGCAGAGCTGGAAATAGCCTTGCTCGCCGGCCACGTGCCAGGGCTGAAGCAGTGATGCTCTGCCCGTGCCCTTCCCTGCGACCCCAGCGATGCCTCTGTGCAAACCAGGCCTGTGCTCCCCGCGTCCTGCTCCGCTCGTGCCTCCTCCTCCTCCGCGCTCGCAAGTTCCCTCTCATTCGGGTTTTGCAGCCCCCGGCTCCAGGGTGGGCTTCAGAGGCTGCACCCGCTCACGGCCAGCCGGGAGGGGCCTGTGCAGAGGAACCCCTGGTTCTGGACCCTGTATAAACGGCCACGGGGCCCAGCCCCACGGGTGGGAAGCTGGAGTGGCAGCCCGGACCCCCTGCTCTTGGGCGTGCGTTGCACCGCCTGGCAGGCTGGCTCTGTGGTTCGGGGTTCGTGCAGAAGGCACGGCTGCCCGTGTGCGCTGGTGTCCGCGGGGGGTTTACCCATTACTTCATCCCATCAGATGCTCCGGCGTGTCCAGAAAGGTCATGCCTTAGAGATCCTCCACCAGCTGCCTGCAAAGTCAGCCTGACATCATCATCATCAGGACAGCTGGGCTCGGGCTGCCTCGGCTTTTGCAGCTGCTCAGAGGGAGACGCTTCCTGAGGGGGGAGAGAGCATCCCCTTCCCCGTGTTACGGATAGTGGGGCACGGAGGGAGGCACGGCACGGAGCGGATCTGCAGCGCTGCAACGCCGCTCAGACACGCTCCAGGGGCCGGCTGCTCCGGTGGGAGCCGGTGCAGATGGGTCTGAGCCGCCGCTCCGGCAGCGTTTATTAAGTAAACAGGGGCTGGAGAGGACCCAGGGTCACGGGCTGGAAATGTGCAGAAGCTAATCCAGAAAGGCAAGTGTCTGTCAGCCGCTCAGGTGTTAGCAGAAGTTAATGAGAGTCTCGGTGTCTGATCTCTTGCAATCAATTCCACTTCCTATCACTCTGCGAGAGGTGAATATCCATGCTGCTGTGATGTTGTTAACTCCGGGTGACGTGCCCGCTTTCAGCTTTGATGCCAAAGGAAATTGCTGGATGACATTGCTGTGCTGCTCGAGGCAGGGCTGGGGGAGTAAGATTATTCTCCTGGATGGCCCAGCTCAAAGGGAAGGTTTCTGTTTGAGGCACAATCACCTAAGAAAACCGCTCCCTCTCCTTCCACAAAATCAAATCGCCCCTCAGTTAGGAGAAAATGTGCCAGGCGATCAGGGAAGATGGATGCAGCGAGGAACACGTGTGGTGGGGGGACGTGATGAGCTGACGGCTTGTTTACTGAGAGCAGGAGACCTGCCAATTTTTCTTGTCTGAGTGCAGGCTTGTTTACAGAGCCCTAATGCAGGGAGAGGGATCCTTGAACCCGCAGCTGCTGCCCTGGCACCGCGGAGGCCGTGCGGGGTGAGTACCTGGGGCCAGGCAGGATGCTCCTGCCTGCAGAAGGAGGGTGGGCAGGAGGGACCTTTTCGGGGGGCACTAAAGCCTCTCCCTTGCGGAAGGAGCAGCAGGACAAGGGAAGGCACATCCCTAGGTTTGCTCTTTGATTCTTTTCCTTCACTAAAGCTCTGGGATGGATTTTCATTGCTCAGCATCAGTTATTCCTTTGCCAGCCTCGAGATGGGACCCGCAGGCGCTGTGTCGCGTTTAGTTCCTATTGCCCGCTATCAAAATGGACCCAGTGGGTTCAATTCCTGCAAGTTTCCCTAAAGCTGGGGAGGGGTCACTTCGCTCCCCTTGCTGCTGGATGGCACGGGCAGAGCCGGGCAGCGGGGCGAGGGAGCGGCAAGGCACCAACACAGCCAAACCCACCGGGCGGGAGGGATGGGGATGATGCTCCTCGCTGCGAGCTGTATGCAAATGTGACGAGCGGAGGAGATGTGCAACATCGCACCCGGCTGCGGGCTCCTTCTGAAATGCAAATCCCAACAAGGGTCCCGTTGGCGCTGACAGCAGCGTCGGCGTCTGCCGGTACAAGACAGCCGTTCTGTACACAAACCAGCACCGATTTGCTCCTGGTTACAGCTGCAGGTGACACTTGTATCTTTGATCCGAGGAGGGAAAAGCAGGCAGGCGGCTCCTGAGCCCTGCAGGGGTGGCAGGGACGAGCAGGCAGAGACCACGAAGGGTTGGGGAGAACATGTCCGTGGAAATCGGTCACTCTTTGGGGCCCCACTGCAACGTAAAACTCGTGCTCGGAAGGAAACGGGGGATTGATGTCCTGTCCCCAGCCAGACTGATTAACCAAGTCTGTGTCTTGTGACCCTGTCAGGTTTTAGCTATGCCGCTTTGAGCGAAGTATTTTTACTTTAGCCTTTGAGATGTGCCGGAACACTAGCTGGAGAGAGCAGCCTCTTCTGAAGGCAGGCGACTTGGACGCGTTTGTGCCAGGGGTGTTTGACCCTTCCCTGGGGGGGTCTCAAGGACCCCGAGCGATGGAGGACTCCTCCCCACCTCTAAGGTGAGCAAAAGCATCTCCCCTCTTCACCTGGAGATGCGGAGGTCTGGAGGACGGGAGCAGCCCAGAGGTGCCCAGCGTGGCCCAGCCTGCTCCTGCCTGGGGTCGGGCAGGATCGACCTGGTGCCTGACTCCGGCCGGGGGTCCCCTGGGAGGGGGCTGCGTCCCCGTGAGCTGTCACTGGGAGGGGGCTGCGTCCCCCTGAGCTGTCGTCACTGGGAGGGCGCTGTGGCTGGGAGATGCTACAGGTGGGGCTGGGCAGCGGAGAGGGGACAAAAGCAAACTCGTGTGAAGGTGGGGGACTGCGAAAGATGCTGTAAATCAAATCACCTCTGGTGTTATCCGCAGCTCAGATGGCATCAGAAGCGATTACCGTGCCCATGAATGCTGCTTTGTTTTTCACTTTGAAAAGTAAAATTCCTGTCTCTAGAGCCAGAGATCCCAAAGGTAGCAGGAGCGTTGACTTTTTTGCTCCTAGTGGGAACAAGGTATTCTCCAAATAGCTTCAAAAGCAATGATGATGGACAATCTTGACCGTTCCCAGGAGGTTAGTGCGGGTTCTCACTCGCATCTGGTGGCAGCAGCAAATGTCTTGCAGGCAAGAAAGAGAAGGAGCATGGCTTTGCTGCCTGCCCTCCCTGTGGGGCTCTGGGGGGGTGGGCAGGCTGCGGGGGGGGAAGCTGCAGCCCAGGCTCTCTGACGTGCTGGGACAGAGGGACTGCAGCACCCGGAGCAGCCTGGGCCAGTCTCCAGCCTGGGCATAATGTCTGAAACCTCCCTGGCCTTCCCTTCAGATGCTCACTCGGGGCCCGCCCTGGATCAGTCTGCGGAGGGTTCTCCCGGAACGGTCCTTCGGGTAACGGAGTTCTCAAGGAGGTGAGGTGGTCAGAGGGAAAGGTGCTTTTCCATGAAGTGGATCCCAGAGCAGGGCTTGCCTCAGCACCTATCATATCATGCTTGATAGATAGATATTATTATATTTTTTTTTAGAATAATTAGCTCAGTTGGAAATCAGGGCTGCAGCGTTGGGAAGCCCGGGAGGGGAGTGGGGCTGAGCCTGACCCCCGTGGGTTGGCCTCTGCCGGGGCTGTCCAGCCCAGGGACTCAGCTGTGGTCCCTGCCCGTGGCACCGGGGATGTGGTCCCTGCCCGCGGGGGGACGCGGTCCCCTGCAGACTGCTGCTCTGTAACGGCCCCTCTGCCCCGGCCGGTGCCTGGGCGTTGGTCAGTGCCAGCGATGGGGCAAAACTGATGGAGGTGGAAGGTTTGGACTTGGGGGATTTTCACTGACCTGTGACCAAAAAAAAAAAAAAAAATGTTTCAGGCTAAATGTTGTCGTCTGCACTTCTCTCCTGGCAGCCCAGCCCAGCTCAGGACCAGCCAGCAGACGCCATGGTCACAGGACAAAGCATCTTCCCTAGGTCCCCCCAGCCAGGCTTGTCCATGGTGGCTCCTGATGGGGTACTCGGAGGAGCTCAGAGCTCGCGTCAAGTCCAGGTTTCTCCCCAGGGGATGTGGGAACTGCTGCATTTTGGTGCTTTCAGAAAGCTGTTGTTGTGAATCCTACTGTGTGACAGGGGACAGAGAGGAGGTGAGCGGTGTGACTGCTGGGGCTGCGGTGGCAGAAGGCACCCATCTGCAAAGTGGAGCAGAAGGAAGAAGCTGCTGCACAGCCTGAGCCTTCTGCTGCTTTAGGTGATGCTTCGGGCACCCTTGCTTTCCTGCTGCCCGCAACCCGTTTGTGTGTCAGGCCGTTGTCCTTCCTCCCACCCATGCCCGAGGAAGAGCAGGTCAGCGTTGCTGAGAGTAGTAGAGTGGCAGGGGAATTACGGGGTTTGTGCACAGCCTCCGAGCAGCTGAAGACTTTGTGCTGTGCTTTGCTTTGCTTTACCCTGCAGGGTCTTGTTCCTCTCGTAAGTGCGTGTACTTCTCGTAAGGTGCCTCGTGGCCTCAGGGCTTGGATGCTCTCACGTCTCCTGTGGCTGTGGTCTCCTCGAATGAGAGCAGTGAGGTTTGGGTTTGAGATACGCAGCAATGAGCGTCATCTCGCGCTCGCCGCTGCAAAGGAGTGTGTCCCAGGTGTTGCTGCAGACCCCCCAGCCAGACCTCCCCCTCTTTGGTTCATGTGGCGTGCCAAATCCTCTTCTCCCCTTGACGAGCGCTTGCAGACCTGCTCTGCAGAGCCCTGCGATCAGCGCCGGATGGCCCCAAATCACTCACT
>NC_072862.1:16365771-16477676 GCF_028858705.1 Grus americana | reverse complement strand
GCTGCTGCTGCTGCTGCTGCTGCTGCTGCTGCTGCTGCTGCTGCTGCTGCAGTAGTCGGGGCCAGAGGCTGAGCACTCAGTTTATATGGCTGAAGCGGCGCTGCTGGGCTCGTGACCTCACAGCCCCAGTGACCTCATGGCTGGGCCAAGGCTGCGTGGGGAGGGCTTCAGGGTGCTGGCGAGAGCTGCTGGAGCACAGCTGGGGGAGCTGTCCTTGTGGGGAGGGGAGCACGTCCCGCTGGGCAGCTCCGTCCAAGGGCGGGGACACAGTCCACCGGGCTGAGCCCACAGCTCTGCCGTTTTCCGGGCGCTGTCACCGGGGTACGAGGAGCTCGCAGGCCCCAAACAACAGGGAACCGCAGACGAGGGATTTCGGCCCAGCGAGAAGCAGCAGCCCGGCCACTCGAGACCGAAGGAACTCTCCCTTATTGCAGCTGCCTTGGCGTGACGCGTCCGGCCTCAGCCTGTCCGTGCACGAGTTAGCGCGCAGTCAGCGACCTGAGAGTCACTTTCCTTGGCAGTTAATGAAAAAACAAGGGACTGGCTGGGGCTGGGAGGGACAGAGGCCTGGCGCATTCCCTTGGTTCCGCATGATTCTTCTGTTTGAGCAGGCTGAATAAATCCAAGGTGTACGCCGGGACGTATTGCTCTGGGAGAATTACTGACCTCCTTGGGTGCTGTTACCAGCAGCTCATGAGGCTAAAGGGCGAGTCATTTTGAAGATTGTCCATTCCATCACATCCCTTTTCAGCTCCTTTGTGCAATTCCTTGTTATTAATCCAAAAAACATTTGCCCTGCTCCAGATGGCTGTGAAGGAGGAAGGGGAAGGCTTGCGGGGCCAGGGATGCGAGCAAGGGGCTGCTGGCTGCCTGAGCAATGGAGAGCAGTGAGCTACGCCCAGCCGCTCACCTGGCCGAGCCCACGAATCCTGCAGCAAGCACGTGGGATCAATGCGGGGTCTGGGGGCACGCTCCCCATCTACCGCCCTGACCAGTCTTCCAGGAGCAACCTGCAACCAAACCCGCTCAAAATGAGCGCTTTTCTTCCTCATCCTCCCCCTTCCCTGGGGTCTCTTCCCGCCTCCATTCTTCTGGCCTCGCAGTGGGGCTGGAAGCGCCTGCGGAGGCAAAGCAGAGCGCAACGCTCCCCAGGAAGCACAGGGAGAGCCCGAGAGACCATTCCCTGCTCCAGCTGATCCTCCCTCGATAGGGCCCCTTTCCTGAGCACACAGGCATCGCAAAGGATGTCAGTATTCAATCCTCACCTTTGGGGAGGACTTTTGTGGCAGGGCGGTCTTCTCTTTGAGAGACAACTACCGGAGCTGACTTCTGCTGCTGGCAGGGCCTTGGCCCAGAATGCAAGCGGACACCATCTTCTGGGGTCTTTAAAGAATAAAGCCCAGCTTTGCAAAGCTACTGGGGACAAAGCACAGCTCTCCCTCAACACCTCAGCTGTGTCCTAACACATTCATCTCTTGAGATCATCTCCGGTCACTGAATTATTTACCAGGCTCGATCACCTGCAACGTGGAGGGGATGAAGGGACATTTGACTTGAAAGCTGTTTCTGAAAATCAAGGCTCTGCTAGCAGTAGCCACCTAGAGAGCCCAAAGGTGATTTACTACAAGCTGGAATTATTGGAGAAGGCTGCTCCAATCCATTCACCTGAAAACACGTGCTTTGGATCAGACGCTACAACCTCCATGGGTAAGCAAAGCCCATGAGTGCAAGCTCTATCTCCCTCTTCTGTTGACACCTGAAGAACGGTGAGCCAACACAGTATCGCCTTCACTCCCGCCCGAGGTCAAAATTCAGTACTACCTCTCATTCCCAAAGCTCGCAACTCTTCACTCCAATGAGGCCGGCAGGATTGCTCCCATCACGCCGTGGGGCCTCGCTGCCTGTCCAGCAGGCAGCGAGCGCTAAAAGCCCGCCGGTTACCATCTGGGAGTGCAAGCCTTTCTCGAGCTACAGATGTGGCTCAGGCTCTCGTGAAACTGCTCCATCCTGGCACCTTCAAAACAGCTTGCTGAGGACGCAGAGCACATTGTCTTCTCCTACTACCTTAACTGTGCAGTGGGAGAACAGCACCACTAACACGGCACCTAGATCAATCTTTTCATTTTTATCGGAGTAGCTCTTGTAGCTGAGCCAAAGCTCAGCTCAAAGAAAAGAGGGGGAGCTCAGGAAACCCGAGCCATGCTCCACTGCACGACTAGGCAGCGGGGCACCAGCACCAGCCAGCTGCCTTGCCATGCGTTCGGATGAGCCTGGATCTGGAGGCTTGCCGCTGCCAAGCCACTCGTTTTGATAACACTCTCCTACTTGTCAAGTGGGGAAACGCTTCAGAGGTCTGATTGGCAGCTGTAGCCTCAGGGACATGCCGTCACGAGAGAAGTGCAGTTCCACGTGCCTAATGAAGCAACGAAGGCTGCCAGCATGGACCAACATACAGCCCCTCGGGCCTTTCTTACCGGGAGAGAGAGCTCTCACGCACACAGAGGGATCATAGAATCATCGTAGAATGGTTTGGGTTGGTTGGAAGGGACCTCAAAGACCATCTAGTTCCAACCCTCCACTAGCCCAGGTTGCCCAAAGCCTCATCCAACTGGCCTTGAACGCTTCCAGGGATGGGGCCCTCCACAACTTCTCTGGGCAACCTGTGCCAGTGCCTCACCACCCTCACAGGGAAGAATTTCTTTCTAACATCGAATCTAAATCTACCCTCTGTCAGTTTAAACCCATTCCCCCTTGTCCTGTCACTACACTCCCTGATTAACAGTCCCTCTCCAGCTTTCCTGTAGGCCCCTTCAGGTACTGGCAGGCCGCAATTAGGTCTCCCCGGAGCCTTCTCTTCTCCAGGCTGAACAACCCCAACTCTCTCAGCCTGTTCTCATAGGAGAGGTGCTCCAGCCCTCTGACCAACTTTGTGTTGAAACCCTCGCTAAAGCAATGGAGAGAAAAAAACATCATCCACACTTCCCAGGCAGAAGCCTTAAAACCCTGTCCTCCTCAACACTTGAACAGCCTTGATTGTTAATGTGTGTTTTGCTTCCGTGTCCGGAGGCCACAGCCTTATCAGCACAGCTGAGCTGGTGCCAATGCTTCAGCCAGCCTTTCCACAGGCTGTTCAAGCGGGGGTGTGGGGGCCACCACTTTGTTACTCCCAAGGCAGCAAAAGCCTTGCTCAGGGAGGCTCTGACCAGGAGGCTCAGCACCCAGATGCGGAGATACTTGACAGCACCCCCACTTGGTGATGGCCCATCAATTAGGGCCCATTACTAAGCAAGGACCTTTGCTTTGCCCCCAGCAGGCTTGTTTGCCAGGCTTGTGTCCCTGGAGCTGTTCTAGATGCCTTCCCTCTTTTCCTGGGTATGCCATTTGAGCAGGTCCATGGCCAGATGACCTGCTGCAATAAACCAGTCCGTGCCACTGGCCAGGTGGGGCTCCCGTACCGTGCGGCGCTCAGGTTGGTGTCGCTGGCCGTGGCCGTGGGCTCCCCCAGCGCATCGTGGCCCGCCACTGGTTGGAGGAGCCAGTGTGCCCGGCCCCTGCCTGCACCACGGCTGCACCGGGCTGGTGCCTCGCGGGGTTTGCTGTTGGTACCACTCGGACACTTGTGCAACATCTTTATCCACAGACAAACGGCCGACTGGTCCCAGAAGCTGTCGGTCAGGGGTCTGTGAGCGTGCCGCAATGCCGACCCTGGCGGGGCCACCTTCAGCGCTGTCCGGAGGGCCGGGGGGGGGCCTTTTGGGTTGAGGCTGGAGAGCGCCAGGCTGATCCTGCAGCTGCAGAGTGGTTGGGGTCAGGCTGTGGGGTTGCGGGTGCCGTGGGCACCGTGTGGAGGCCGGGTGTGAGGGGCCGTGTGGCCGCCTGGTGCGAGGGCAGTGTGGCCGCCGGGTGCGAGGGCCGTGTGGCCGCCTGGTGCGAGGGCCGTGTGGACGCCGGGTGCGAGGGCCGTGTGGCCGCCTGGTGCGAGGGCCGTGTGGATGCCGGGTGCGAGGGCCGTGCGGCCGCCTGGCGCGATTGCCGTGTAGAGGCCGGGTGCGAGGGCCGTGTGGCTGCCTGCTGTGAGGGCTGTGTGGAGGCCAGGTGCGAGGGCTGTGTGGAGGCCGGGTGCGAGGGCCGTGTGGCCGCCTGGTGCGAGGGCCGTGTGGATGCCGGGTGCGAGGGCCGTGCAGAGGCCGCCTGGTGCGATGGCCATGTAGAGGCCGGGTATGAGGGCCGTGTGGCTGCCTGCTGGGAGGGCTGTGTGGAGGCCAGGTGTGAGGGCCGTGCGGCCGCCTGGTGTGAGGGCCGTGCAGAGGCCGGGTGCGAGGCCGTGTGGCCACCTGGTGCGAGGGCCGTGTGGATGCCTGGTGCGAGGGCCGTGTGGATGCCGGGTGCGAGGCCCGTGTGGACGCCGCATGCGAGGGCCGTGTGGCCGCCTGCTGTGAGGGCCGTGTGGCCGCCTGGTGCGAGGGCCGTGCGGACGCCTGGTGCGATGGCGTGTAGAGGCCGGGTGTGAGGGCCGTGTGGCTGCCTGCTATGAGGGCTGTGTGGAGGCCAGGTGCGAGGGTCGTGTGGACGCCGGGTGCGAGGACTGTGGGAACCGTGGGGAGGCCGAGCGCGCCGGTTTGCCAGGCAGGAGCGCTGGCTGCTGGCTTTCGGTCCCGCTCTCAGGGCTGCTGGGGCAGCTGGTCCAGCTGGCGATGCTGCTCTGGCTGATGGTGCTGTCCGGGCTTGATGGCTGTGTGGAGGCTGGGCGCGGGGGCCGTGGGGGTGCTGAGCGCGCCGGTTTGCCAGGCAGGAGCCCTGGCTGCTGGTTTTCGGTCCAGCTCTCAGGGCTGCCGGGGCGGCTGGCAATGCTGCTCCGGCTGGTGCGGCTGTCTGGGCGCGAGGGGCGGCCACCGGCTTCCAGCCAGTCTCCGGAACCTGCCATGGCGCGCCTGTGGAGAGAGGAGGCTGCTGCGGCCCTGAACTCCAGTCAGAGCAAGATCCTGAGAAGGCCGCCCAGGAATTAAGTTGAAGCATCCGACAGCAGCAGCAGAAGCCTCGGCAGAGTTTTTTCGCCAACCACTAATTCGCCGCTCCGCAGCAGCCTGGCGAGAAAAGCTTCGTGGCTATGAGCAGCCACCTAAGCAAGCAGCGTGTGTGTGTGTGTGTGTGCGCGCGCGCGTGTGTGGAGAACTAAATCAACGACTCACTCTTTTTTCTTCTGCCGCCGCCAATGGATCACGATGCAGCAGACCACTATGATAACTGGCACGGAAATCACGCCTGCTGCTGTGCCTATCATACAGCGCCTTCGCACATCTTGGGGGCATAAAACACCTGCGGTCCTCTGGGGACGGTCAGCACTTGCGATTCTCTTTCCGACCGCATCTGGAGGAGCAATTCAGGATGTTAGTCCGTCCTGTGCACCACTGGTGAGCTTGCAGCACTTCTCTTTGATATGGCCAGCTTTCGGGACATGTCTCCCACTTAGGGACCCCAGCAAGACTGCTCAGTACCTGAGTCCGCTTGGAAAAAATCATATCTGCTGGCCTGGTGGTCTTCTCCGGACTCTGACAGCACTGCCAAAAAGCAGAGACGACAGGTAAAGCCTGAGGTGCTGACGTGACGTGCAAGAGCGGGTGCTGGGGGAAGAGCCTGCTGAGACACAGCCATCCTGAGGGCTGACACCGGCTGACCGCGGGACAGCAAGTACCTGGCGTGCCGGCGCCTTGCGTTGCCTGCGCTTCGTCGGGAGGGACTGGCAGGGAGCCGCTGCTTCCGTCTGGAAACAAGAGCTTCTTCACAGCCTCTCGGTCCGTCTCTTGAGAAAGCAAGCAGGACAGCTGGATTAGATGGAACTGTTCCCCATCAGGGAGATGGCAGCATCAGGAGGCAAGACTTCTCAAAGACACCAGTAAGGTTTAGCAACAAGGCCTGGGCTTTTGGGGCTGCACCTGGTCACTACTCCAAACCACAGTCACACCTGACCTGCCGGCAGACCAGGAAATGGCGTGTGATCTTCTGGCTTGCCTGGCACATAGTGCGCTTTGGGCGAACGGCAAGGGGATGATGCTAAACGCCTTCCTCCTTCAAAGAGGACGGGAAGAAGCTGCAGCCAGGCCAGCCGGGGAAACAGCCCTTCTGAGAAAGGCCCTCACGCCCTTCCCTGTGAGCACCAGCAACAGTCACATTCGTCCCATCCCAGCTCTCGATCTGCAGACGGGAAATCGAGCGCAGGCCACAGCATCTCCAGACGTGTATCTAAAACCTCCGGCTGCCGAGTCTCACAGCTAAGGCACAGTGAAAAATACTCACTGTGTCGTCTCTCCAGTTCGTCCAGCATCTCCCTCAGGAGTGGAGATGGCTCTGGGCGCTTTTTTCCTCCTTCAGGTTGGTGGTACTGCGCTCTTGGAGGACCTTCACAGAAAGTATTTGGTTCAATTTCACAGGACTAAATTATGGAAAACCAGTGCTTAGCCTGTGAGGTCAGCAGAGACAGACTGACTCACCCCTGCGGTGCCAACCGGCCTGTGGCACAGCATCCAGCTGAGGAGCCGGAAAAGCCCTTCCCACGGGCACATCTGTAACTGAACAGGCAGAGGAGCTTCCGTCATGGATTGCCAGCTGCATCGGCAGACCCGAACGGCGGAAGCGGTGAGGGGATCACGCGAGGAGAGGGCACGCGCATGCAGGGCGTGGGTGGGAGCCAGAAGAAGGTCCAGCTTGGCAAAGCTGCAGAGGGGCCTGGTGGCCTCTTGGCTGGCTCCTGGCAGCTCTCCCAACACTCTTGCCAGGCCATCTGCAACACCCTTGAGGAGCGGATGGACCAACATGCGGCCCCTGGGGGGCTTGCTTTCTGGGAGAGCTCTCTCGCACACAGCGGAAACCCTCGCTAAAGCACTGGAGGAAACAAACCAGCACCACACGTCTCGGGGAGAGGAGCCCGCCGGCCTGTGAAAGGCTGCACCAGCGCCGCCTGCTTACCTGCTCCCTGTGCTCGCCACGGAGCAGCCCAGGCAGCCCTGGCATGCAGGGCCACCAGGAGGAGGAAGACGAGGAGAAGGCGGTGGGTGGGGGCCATGCTCCCCCGCACTCGCACAGTAATGCTGCTGCTGCTGCTGCTGCTGCTGCTGCTGCTGCTGCTGCAGTAGTCGGGGCCAGAGGCTGAGCACTCAGTTTATATGGCTGAAGCGGCGCTGCTGGGCTCTGTGACCTCACAGCCCCAGTGACCTCATGGCTGGGCCAAGGCTGCGTGGGGAGGGCTCTCAGGGTGCTGGCGGAGAGCTGCTGGAGCACAGCTGGGGGAGCTGTCCTTGTGGGGAGGGGAGCACGTCCCGCTGGGCAGCTCCGTCCAAGGGCTGGGACACAGTCCCACCGGGCTGAGCCCACAGCTCTGCCGTTTTCCGGGCGCTGTCACCGGGGTACGAGGAGCTCGCAGGCCCAGAACAACAGGGAACCGCAGACGAGGGATTTCGGGCCCAGCGAGAAGCAGCAGCCCGGCCACTCGAGACCGAAGGAACTCTCCCTTATTGCAGCTGCCTTGGCGTGACGCGTCCGGCCTCAGCCTGTCCGTGCACGAGTTAGCGCGCAGTCAGCGACCTGAGAGTCACTTTCCTTGGCAGTTAATGAAAAAACAAGGGACTGGCCGGGGCTGGGAGGGACAGAGGCCTGGCGCATTCCCTTGGTTCCGCATGATTCTTCTGTTTGAGCAGGCTGAATAAATCCAAGGTGTACGCCGGGACGTATTGCTCTCGGGAGAATTACTGACCTCCTTGGGTGCTGTTACCAGCAGCTCATGAGGCTAAAGGGCGAGTCATTTTGAAGATTGTCCATTCCATCACATCCCTTTTCAGCTCCTTTGTGCAATTCCCTTGTTATTAATCCAAAAACATTTGCCCTGCTCCCAGATGGCTGTGAAGGAGGAAGGGGAAGGCTTGCGGGGCCAGGGATGCGAGCAAGGGGCTGCTGGCTGCCTGAGCAATGGAGAGCAGTGAGCTACGCCCAGCCGCTCACCTGGCCGAGCCCACGAATCCTGCAGCAAGCACGTGGGATCAATGCGGGGTCTGGGGGCACGCTCCCCATCTACCGCCCTGACCAGTCTTCCAGGAGCAACCTGCAACCAAACCCGCTCAAAATGAGCGCTTTTCTTCCTCATCCTCCCCCTTCCCTGGGGTCTCTTCCCGCCTCCATTCTTCTGGCCTCGCAGTGGGGCTGGAAGCGCCTGCGGAGGCAAAGCAGAGCGCAACGCTCCCCAGGAAGCACAGGGAGAGCCCGAGAGACCATTCCCTGCTCCAGCTGATCCTCCCTCGATAGGGCCCCTTTCCTGAGCACACAGGCATCGCAAAGGATGTCAGTATTCAATCCTCACCTTTTGGGGAGGACTTTTGTGGCAGGGCCGGTCTTCTCTTTGAGAGACAACTACCGGAGCTGACTTCTGCTGCTGGCAGGGCCTTGGCCCCAGAATGCAAGCGGACACCATCTTCTGGGGTCTTTAAAGAATAAAGCCCAGCTTTGCAAAGCTACTGGGGACAAAGCACAGCTCTCCCTCAACACCTCAGCTGTGTCCTAACACATTCATCTCTTGAGATCATCTCCGGTCACTGAATTATTTACCAGGCTCGATCACCTGCAACGTGGAGGGGATGAAGGGACATTTGACTTGAAAGCTGTTTCTGAAAATCAAGGCTCTGCTAGCAGTAGCCACCTAGAGAGCCCAAAGGTGATTTACTACAAGCTGGAATTATTGGAGAAGGCTGCTCCAATCCATTCACCTGAAAACACGTGCTTTGGATCAGACGCTACAACCTCCATGGGGTAAGCAAAGCCCATGAGTGCAAGCTCTATCTCCCTCTTCTGTTGACACCTGAAGAACGGTGAGCCAACACAGTATCGCCTTCACTCCCGCCCGAGGTCAAAATTCAGTACTACCTCTCATTCCCAAAGCTCGCAACTCTTCACTCCAATGAGGCCGGCAGGATTGCTCCCATCACGCCGTGGGGCCTGGCTGCCTGTCCAGCAGGCAGCGAGCGCTAAAAGCCCGCCCGTTACCATCTGGGAGTGCAAGCCTTTCTCGAGCTACAGATGTGGCTCAGGCTCTCGTGAAACTGCTCCATCCTGGCACCTTCAAAACAGCTTGCTGAGGACGCAGAGCACATTGTCTTCTCCTACTACCTTAACTGTGCAGTGGGGAGAACAGCACCACTAACACGGCACCTAGATCAATCTTTTCATTTTTATCGGAGTAGCTCTTGAGCTGAGCCAAAGCTCAGCTCAGCACCAGCACCAGCCAGCTGCCTTGCCATGCGTTCGGATGAGCCTGGATCTGGAGGCTTGCCGCTGCCAAGCCACTCGTTTTGATAACACTCTCCTACTTGTCAAGTGGGGAAACGCTTCAGAGGTCTGATTTGGCAGCTGTAGCCTCAGGGACATGCCGTCACGAGAGAAGTGCAGTTCCATGTGCCTAATGAAGCAACGAAGGCTGCCAGCATGGACCAACATACAGCCCCTCGGGCCTTTCTTACCGGGAGAGAGAGCTCTCACGCACACAGAGGGATCATAGAATCATCGTAGAATGGTTTGGGTTGGTTGGAAGGGACCTCAAAGACCATCTAGTTCCAACCCTCCACTAGCCCAGGTTGCCCAAAGCCTCATCCAACCTGGCCTTGAACGCTTCCAGGGATGGGGCCTCCACAACTTCTCTGGGCAACCTGTGCCAGTGCCTCACCACCCTCACAGGGAAGAATTTCTTTCTAACATCGAATCTAAATCTACCCTCTGTCAGTTTAAACCCATTCCCCCTTGTCCTGTCACTACACTCCCTGATTAACAGTCCCTCTCCAGCTTTCCTGTAGGCCCCTTCAGGTACTGGCAGGCCGCAATTAGGTCTCCCGGAGCCTTCTCTTCTCCAGGCTGAACAACCCCAACTCTCTCAGCCTGTTCTCATAGGAGAGGTGCTCCAGCCCTCTGACCAACTTTGTGTTGAAACCCTCGCTAAAGCAATGGAGAGAAAAAAACATCATCCACACTTCCCAGGCAGAAGCCTTAAAACCCTGTCCTCCTCAACACTTGAACAGCCTTGATTGTTAATGTGTGTTTTGCTTCCGTGTCCGGAGGCCACAGCCTTATCAGCACAGCTGAGCTGGTGCCAATGCTTCAGCCAGCCTTTCCACAGGCTGTTCAAGCGGGGGTGTGGGGGCCACCACTTTGTTACTCCCAAGGCAGCAAAAGCCTTGCTCAGGGAGGCTCTGACCAGGAGGCTCAGCACCCAGATGCGGAGATACTTGACAGCACCCCCACTTGGTGATGGCCCATCAATTAGGGCCCATTACTAAGCAAGGACCTTTGCTTTGCCCCCAGCAGGCTTGTTTGCCAGGCTTGTGTCCCTGGAGCTGTTCTAGATGGCTTCCCTCTTTTCCTGGGTATGCCATTTGAGCAGGTCCATGGCCAGATGACCCTGCTGCAATAAACCAGTCCGTGCCACTGGCCAGGTGGGGCTCCCGTACCGTGCGGCGCTCAGGTTGGTGTCGCTGGCCGTGGCCGTGGGCTCCCCCAGCGCATCGTGGCCCCGCCACTGGTTGGAGGAGCCAGTGTGCCCGGCCCTGCCTGCACCACGGCTGCACCGGGCTGGTGCCTCGCGGGGTTTGCTGTTGGTACCACTCGGACACTTGTGCAACATCTTTATCCACAGACAAACGGCCGACTGGTCCCAGAAGCTGTCGGTCAGGGGTCTGTGAGCGTGCCGCAATGCCGACCCTGGCGGGGCCACCTTCAGCGCTGTCCGGAGGGCCGGGGGGGGCCTTTTGGGTTGAGGCTGGAGAGCGCCAGGCTGATCCTGCAGCTGCAGAGTGGTTGGGGTCAGGCTGTGGGGTTGCGGGTGCCGTGGGGACCATGTGGAGGCTGGGTGTGAGGGCCGTGTGGCCACCTGGTGCGAGGCCGTGTGGCCGCCGGGTGCGAGGGCCGTGTGGCTGCCTGGTGCGAGGGCCGTGTGGATGCCGGGTGCGAGGGCCGTGTAGCCGCCTGGTGCGAGGGCCGTGTGGACGCCGGGTGCAAGGGCCGTGTGGCCGCCTGGTGCGAGGGCCGTGTGGATGCCGGCTGCGAGGGCCGTGCGGCCGCCTGGTGCGATTGCCGTGTAGAGGCCGGGTATGAGGGCCGTGTGGCTGCCTGCTGTGAGGGCTGTGTGGAGGCAGGTGCGAGGGCTGTGTGGAGGCCGGGTGCGAGGGCCGTGTGGATGCCGGGTGCGAGGGCCATGCGGCCGCCTGGTGCGATGGCCATGTAGAGGCCGGGTATGAGGGCCGTGTGGCTGCCTGCTGGGAGGGCTGTGTGGAGGCCAGGTGCGAGGGCCATGCGGCCGCCTGGTGGGAGGGCCGTGCGGCCGCCTGGTGTGAGGGCCGTGCAGAGGCGCGTGCGAGGGCCGTGTGGATGCCGGGTGCGAGGGCCGTGTGGAGCCCAGGTGTGAGGGCCGTGCGAGGCATGTGCGAGGGCCGTGTGGCCGCCTGCGAGGGCGTATGGACCGGGTGCGAGAGCCGTGTGGCCGCCTGGTGCGAGGGCCGTGTGGATGCCGCCTGGTGCGATGGCCGTGTAGAGGCCGGGTATGAGGGCGTGTGGCTGCCTGCTGTGAGGGCTGTGTGGAGGCCAGGTGCGAGGGCCGTGTGGATGCCGGGTGCGAGGGCTGTGTGGCCACCTGGTGCGAGGGCCGTGTGGATGCCGGGTGCGAGGGCCGTGTGGATGCTGGTTGCGAGGGCCGTGCGGCCGCCTGGTGCGATGGCCGTGTAGAGGCGGGTATGAGGGCCGTGTGGCTGCCTGCTGTGAGGGCTGTGTGGAGGCCAGGTGTGAGGGACGTGCAGAGGCTGTGTGCGAGGGCCGTGTGGCTGCCTGCTTCAAGGGCCGTGTGGCCGCCGGGTGCGAGGGCCGTGCAGAGGCCGCCTGGTGCGATGGCCATGTAGAGGCCGGGTATGAGGGCCGTGTGGCTGCCTGGTAGGAGGGCTCTGTGGAGGCCAGGTGCGAGGGCCGTGTGGCCGCCTGCTGTGAGGGCCGTGTGGCCGCCTGGTGCGAGGGCCGTGCGGACGCCTGGTGCGATGGCCGTGTGGCCGCGGGTGCGAGGGCCGTGTGGACGCCGGGTGCGAGGGCTGTGTGGATGCCGGGTGCGAGGGCCGTGCAGAGGCCGCCTGGTGCGATGGCCGTGTAGAGGCCGGTATGAGGGCCGTTTGGCTGCCTGCTGGGAGGGCTGTGTGGAGGCCAGGTGCGAGGGCCGTGCGGCCGCCTGGTGTGAGGGCCGTACAGAGCGGGTGCGAGGGCCGTGTGGCCACCTGGTGCGAGGGCCGTGTGGCTGCCTGGTGCGAGGGCCGTGTGGATGCTGGTTGCGAGGGCCGTGCGGCCGCCTGGTGCGATGGCCGTGTAGAGGCCGGGTATGAGGGCCGTGGCTGCCTGCTGTGAGGGCTGTGTGGAGGCCAGGTGTGAGGGACGTGCAGAGGCTGTGTGCAAGGGCCGTGTGGCTGCCTGGTTCAAGGGCCGCGTGGCCGCCGGGTGCGAGGGCCGTGTGGATGCCGGGTGCGAGGGCCGTGCAGAGGCCGCCTGGTGCGATGGCCATGTAGAGGCCGGGTATGAGGGCCGTGTGGCTGCCTGGTGGGACGGCTGTGTGGAGGCCAGGTGCGAGGGCCGTGTGGCCGCCTGCTGTGAGGGCCGTGTGGCCGCCTGGTGCGAGGGCCGTGCGGACGCCTGGTGCGATGGCCGTGTAGAGGCCGGGTGTGAGGGCCGTGTGGCTGCCTGCTATGAGGGCTGTGTGGAGGCCAGGTGCGAGGGCCGTGTGGACGCCGGGTGCGAGGACTGTGGGAACCGTGGGGAGGCCGAGCGCGCCGGTTTGCCAGGCAGGAGCGCTAGCTGCTGGCTTTCAGTCCCGCTCTCAGGGCTGCTGGGGCAGCTGGTCCAGCTGGCGATGCTGCTCTGGCTGATGGTGCTGTCCGGGCTTGATGGCTGTGTGGAGGCTGGGCGCGGGGGCCGTGGGGGTGCTGAGCGCGCCGGTTTGCCAGGCAGGAGCCCTGGCTGCTGGTTTTCAGTCCAGCTCTCAGGGCTGCCGGGGCGGCTGGCAATGCTGCTCCGGCTGGTGCGGCTGTCTGGGCGCGAGGGGCGGCCACCGGCTTCCAGCCAGTCTCCGGAACCTGCCATGGCGCGCCTGTGGAGAGAGGAGGCTGCTGCGGCCCTGAACTCCAGTCAGAGCAAGATCCTGAGAAGGCCGCCCAGGAATTAAGTTGAAGCATCCGACAGCAGCAGCAGAAGCCTCGGCAGAGTTTTTTCGCCAACCACTAATTCGCCGCTCCGCAGCAGCCTGGCGAGAAAAGCTTCGTGGCTATGAGCAGCCACCTAAGCAAGCAGCGTGTGTGTGTGTGTGTGTGCGCGCGCGTGTGTGGAGAACTAAATCAACGACTCACTCTTTTTTCTTCTGCCGCTGCCAATGGATCACGATGCAGCAGACCACTATGATAACTGGCACGGAAATCACGCCTGCTGCTGTGCCTATCATACAGCGCCTTCGCACATCTTGGGGGCATAAAACACCTGCGGTCCTCTGGGGACGGTCAGCACTTGCGATTCTCTTTCCGACCGCATCTGGAGGAGCAATTCAGGATGTTAGTCCGTCCTGTGCACCACTGGTGAGCTTGCAGCACTTCTCTTTGATATGGCCAGCTTTCGGGACATGTCTCCCACTTAGGGACCCCAGCAAGACTGCTCAGTACCTGAGTCCGCTTGGAAAAAATCGTATCTGCTGGCCTGGTGGTCTTCTCCGGACTCTGACAGCACTGCCAAAAAGCAGAGACGACAGGTAAAGCCTGAGGTGCTGACGTGACGTGCAAGAGCGGGTGCTGGGGGAAGAGCCTGCTGAGACACAGCCATCCTGAGGGCTGACACCGGCTGACCGCGGGAGAGCAAGTACCTGGCGTGCCGGCGCCTTGCGTTGCCTGCGCTTCGTCGGGAGGGACTGGCAGGGAGCCGCTGCTTCCGTCTGGAAACAAGAGCTTCTTCACAGCCTCTCGGTCCGTCTCTTGAGAAAGCAAGCAGGACAGCTGGATTAGATGGAACTGTTCCCCATCAGGGAGATGGCAGCATCAGGAGGCAAGACTTCTCAAAGACACCAGTAAGGTTTAGCAACAAGGCCTGGGCTTTTGGGGCTGCACCTGGTCACTACTCCAAACCATAGTCACACCTGACCTGCCGGCAGACCAGGAAATGGCGTGTGATCTTCTGGCTTGCCTGGCACATAGTGCGCTTTGGGCGAACGGCAAGGGGATGATGCTAAACGCCTTCCTCCTTCAAAGAGGACGGGAAGAAGCTGCAGCCAGGCCAGCCGGGGAAACAGCCCTTCTGAGAAGGGCCCTCACGCCCTTCCCTGTGAGCACCAGCAACAGTCACATTCGTCCCATCCCAGCTCTCGATCTGCAGACGGGAAATCGAGCGCAGCCCAAAAAGCCTGCTGAATCAGCGCAGGCCACAGCGTCTCCAGACGTGTATCTAAAACCTCCGGCTGCCGAGTCTCACAGCTAAGGCACAGTGAAAAATACCCACTGTGTCGTCTCTCCAGTTCGTCCAGCATTTTCCTCAGGAGTGGAGATGGCTCCGGGCGCTTTTTTCCTCCCTCAGCTTGGTGGTACTGCGCTCTTGGAGGACCTTCACAGAAAGTATTTGGTTCAATTTCACAGGACTAAATTATGGAAAACCAGTGCTTAGCCTGTGAGGTCAGCAGAGACAGACTGACTCACCCCTGCGGTGCCAACCGGCCTGTGGCACAGCATCCAGCTGAGGAGCCGGAAAAGCCCTTCCCACGGGCACATCTGTAACTGAACAGGCAGAGGAGCTTCCGTCATGGATTGCCAGCTGCATCGGCAGACCCGAACGGCGGAAGCGGTGAGGGGATCACGCGAGGAGAGGGCACACGCATGCAGGGCGTGGGTGGGAGCCAGAAGAAGGTCCAGCTTGGCAAAGCTGCAGAGGGGCCTGGTGGCCTCTTGGCTGGCTCCTGGCAGCTCTCCCAACACTCTTGCCAGGCCATCTGCAACACCCTTGAGGAGCGGATGGACCAACATGCGGCCCCTGGGGGGCTTGCTTTCTGGGAGAGCTCTCTCGCACACAGTGGAAACCCTCGCTAAAGCACTGGAGGAAACAAACCAGCACCACACGTCTCGGGGAGAGGAGCCCGCCGGCCTGTGAAAGGCTGCACCAGCGCCGCCTGCTTACCTGCTCCCTGTGCTCGCCACGGAGCAGCCCAGGCAGCCCTGGCATGCAGGGCCACCAGGAGGAGGAAGACGAGGAGAAGGCGGTGGGTGGGGGCCATGCTCCCCCGCACTCGCACAGTAATGCTGCTGCTGCTGCTGCTGCTGCTGCTGCTGCTGCTGCAGTAGTCGGGGCCAGAGGCTGAGCACTCAGTTTATATGGCTGAAGCGGCGCTGCTGGGCTCTGTGACCTCACAGCTCCACTGTGACCTCATGGCTGGGCCAAGGCTGCGTGGGGAGGGCTCTCAGGGTGCTGGCGGAGAGCTGCTGGAGCACAGCTGGGGGAGCTGTCCTTGTGGGGAGGGGAGCACGTCCCGCTGGGCAGCTCCGTCCAAGGGCTGGGACACAGTCCCACCGGGCTGAGCCCACAGCTCTGCCGTTTTCCGGGCGCTGTCACCGGGGTACGAGGAGCTCGCAGGCCCCAGAACAACAGGGAACCGCAGACGAGGGATTTTGGGCCCAGCGAGAAGCAGCAGCCCGGCCACTCGAGACCGAAGGAGCTCTCCCTTATTGCAGCTGCCTTGGCGTGACGCGTCCGGCCTCAGCCTGTCCGTGCACGAGTTAGCGCGCAGTCAGCGACCTGAGAGTCACTTTCCTTGGCAGTTAATGAAAAAACAAGGGACTGGCTGGGACTGGGAGGGACAGAGGCCTGGCGCATTCCCTTGGTTCCGCATGATTCTTCTGTTTGAGCAGGCTGAATAAATCCAAGGTGTACGCCGGGACGTATTGCTCTCGGGAGAATTACTGACCTCCTTGGGTGCTGTTACCAGCAGCTCATGAGGCTAAAGGGCGAGTCATTTTGAAGATTGTCCATTCCATCACATCCATTTTCAGCTCCTTTGTGCAATTCCCTTGTTATTAATCCAAAAACATTTGCCCTGCTCCCAGATGGCTGTGAAGGAGGAAGGGGAAGGCTTGCGGGGCCAGGGATGCGAGCAAGGGGCTGCTGGCTGCCTGAGAAATGGAGAGCAGTGAGCTACGCCCAGCCGCTCACCTGGCCGAGCCCACGAATCCTGCAGCAAGCACGTGGGATCAATGCGGGGTCTGGGGGCACGCTCCCCTTCTACCGCCCTGACCAGTCTTCCAGGAGCAACCTGCAACCAAACCCGCTCAAAATGAGCGCTTTTCTTCCTCATCCTCCCCCTTCCCTGGGGTCTCTTCCCGCCTCCATTCTTCTGGCCTCGCAGTGGGGCTGGAAGCGCCTGCGGAGGCAAAGCAGAGCGCAACGCTCCCCAGGAAGCACAGGGAGAGCCCGAGAGACCATTCCCTGCTCCAGCTGATCCTCCCTCGATAGGGCCCCTTTCCTGAGCACACAGGCATCGCAAAGGATGTCACTATTCAATCCTCACCTTTTGGGGAGGACTTTTGCGGCAGGGCCGGTCTTCTCTTTGAGAGACAACTACCGGAGCTGACTTCTGCTGCTGGCAGGGCCTTGGCCCCAGAATGCAAGCGGACACCATCTTCTGGGGTCTTTAAAGAATAAAGCCCAGCTTTGCAAAGCTACTGGGGACAAAGCACAGCTCTCCCTCAACACCTCAGCTGTGTCCTAACACATTCATCTCTTGAGATCATCTCCGGTCACTGAATTATTTACCAGGCTCGATCACCTGCAACGTGGAGGGGATGAAGGGACATTTGACTTGAAAGCTGTTTCTGAAAATCAAGGCTCTGCTAGCAGTAGCCACCTAGAGAGCCCAAAGGTGATTTACTACAAGCTGGAATTATTGGAGAAGGCTGCTCCAATCCATTCACCTGAAAACACGTGCTTTGGATCAGACGCTACAACCTCCATGGGGTAAGCAAAGCCCATGAGTGCAAGCTCTATCTCCCTCTTCTGTTGACACCTGAAGAACGGTGAGCCAACACAGTATCGCCTTCGCTCCCGCCCGAGGTCAAAATTCAGTACTACCTCTCATTCCCAAAGCTCGCAACTCTTCACTCCAATGAGGCCGGCAGGATTGCTCCCATCACGCCGTGGGGCCTGGCTGCCTGTCCAGCAGGCAGCGAGCGCTAAAAGCCCGCCCGTTACCATCTGGGAGTGCAAACCTTTCTCGAGCTACAGATGTGGCTCAGGCTCTCGTGAAACTGCTCCATCCTGGCACCTTCAAAACAGCTTGCTGAGGACGCAGAGCACATTGTCTTCTCCTACTACCTTAACTGTGCAGTGGGGAGAACAGCACCACTAACACGGCACCTAAATCAATCTTTTCATTTTTATCGGAGTAGCTCTTGTAGCTGAGCCAAAGCTCAGCTCAGCACCAGCACCAGCCAGCTGCCTTGCCATGCGTTCGGATGAGCCTGGATCTGGAGGCTTGCCGCTGCCAAGCCACTCGTTTTGATAACACTCTCCTACTTGTCAAGTGGGGAAACGCTTCAGCGGTCTGATTTGGCAGCTGTAGCCTCAGGGACATGCCGTCACGAGAGAAGTGCAGTTCCACGTGCCTAATGAAGCAACGAAGGCTGCCAGCATGGACCAACATACAGCCCCTCGGGCCTTTCTTACCGGGAGAGAGAGCTCTCACGCACACAGAGGGATCATAGAATCATCGTAGAATGGTTTGGGTTGGTTGGAAGGGACCTCAAAGACCATCTAGTTCCAACCCTCCACTAGCCCAGGTTGCCCAAAGCCTCATCCAACCTGGCCTTGAACGCTTCCAGGGATGGGGCCTCCACAACTTCTCTGGGCAACCTGTGCCAGTGCCTCACCACCCTCACAGGGAAGAATTTCTTTCTAACATCGAATCTAAATCTACCCTCTGTCAGTTTAAACCCATTCCCCCTTGTCCTGTCACTACACTCCCTGATTAACAGTCCCTCTCCAGCTTTCCTGTAGGCCCCTTCAGGTACTGGCAGGCCGCAATTAGGTCTCCCCGGAGCCTTCTCTTCTCCAGGCTGAACAACCCCAACTCTCTCAGCCTGTTCTCATAGGAGAGGTGCTCCAGCCCTCTGACCAACTTTGTGTTGAAACCCTCGCTAAAGCAATGGAGAGAAAAAAAACATCATCCACACTTCCCAGGCAGAAGCCTTAAAACCCTGTCCTCCTCAACACTTGAACAGCCTTGATTGTTAATGTGTGTTTTGCTTCCGTGTCCGGAGGCCACAGCCTTATCAGCACAGCTGAGCTGGTGCCAATGCTTCAGCCAGCCTTTCCACAGGCTGTTCAAGCGGGGGTGTGGGGGCCACCACTTTGTTACTCCCAAGGCAGCAAAAGCCTTGCTCAGGGAGGCTCTGACCAGGAGGCTCAGCACCCAGATGCGGAGATACTTGACAGCACCCCCACTTGGTGATGGCCCATCAATTAGGGCCCATTACTAAGCAAGGACCTTTGCTTTGCCCCCAGCAGGCTTGTTTGCCAGGCTTGTGTCCCTGGAGCTGTTCTAGATGGCTTCCCTCTTTTCCTGGCTATGCCATTTGAGCAGGTCCATGGCCAGATGACCCTGCTGCAATAAACCAGTCCGTGCCACTGGCCAGGTGGGGCTCCCGTACCGTGCGGCGCTCAGGTTGGTGTCGCTGGCCGTGGCCGTGGGCTCCCCCAGCGCATCGTGGCCCCGCCACTGGTTGGAGGAGCCAGTGTGCCCGGCCCCTGCCTGCACCACGGCTGCACCGGGCTGGTGCCTCGCGGGGTTTGCTGTTGGTACCACTCGGACACTTGTGCAACATCTTTATCCACAGACAAACGGCCGACTGGTCCCAGAAGCTGTCGGTCAGGGGTCTGTGAGCGTGCTGCAATGCCGACCCTGGCGGGGCCACCTTCAGCGCTGTCCGGAGGGCCGGGGGGGGCCTTTTGGGTTGAGGCTGGAGAGCACCAGGCTGATCCTGCAGCTGCAGAGTGGTTGGGGTCAGGCTGTGGGGTTGCGGGTGCCGTGGGGACCATGTGGAGGCCGGGTGTGAGGGCCGTGTGGCCACCTGGTGCGAGGGCCGTGTGGCCGCCGGGTGCGAGGGCCGTGTGGCCGCCTGGTGCGAGGGCCGTGTGGATGCCGGGTGCGAGGGCCGTGTAGCCGCCTGGTGCGAGGGCCGTGTGGACGCCGGGTGCGAGGGCCGTGTGGCCGCCTGGTGCGAGGGCCGTGTGGATGCCGGCTGCGAGGGCCGTGCGGCCGCCTGGTGCGATTGCCGTGTAGAGGCCGGGTGCGAGGGCCGTGTGGCTGCCTGCTGTGAGGGCTGTGTGGAGGCCAGGTGCGAGGGCTGTGTGGAGGCCGGGTATGAGGGCCGTGTGGCTGCCTGCTGTGAGGGCTCTGTGGAGGCCAGGTGTGAGGGACGTGCAGAGGCTGTGTGCGAGGGCCGTGTGGCTGCCTGGTGCAAGGGCCGTGTGGCCGCCGGGTGCGAGGGCCGTGTGGACGCCGGGTGCGAGGGCTGTGTGGATGCCGGGTGCGAGGGCCGTGCAGAGGCCGCCTGGTGCGATGGCCGTGTAGAGGCTGGGTATGAGGGCCGTTTGGCTGCCTGCTGGGAGGGCTGTGTGGAGGCCAGGTGCGAGGGCCGTGCGGCCGCCTGGTGTGAGGGCCGTACAGAGGCCGGGTGCGAGGGCCGTGTGGCCACCTGGTGCGAGGGCCGTGTGGATGCCTGGTGCGAGGGCCGTGTGGATGCCGGGTGCGAGGACCGTGTGGACGCCGCATGCGAGGGCCGTGTGGCCGCCTGCTGTGAGGGCCGTGTGGCCGCCTGGTGCGAGGGCCGTGCGGACGCCTGGTGCGAGGACTGTGGGAACCGTGGGGAGGCCGAGCGCGCCGGTTTGCCAGGCAGGAGCGCTGGCTGCTGGCTTTCAGTCCCGCTCTCAGGGCTGCTGGGGTAGCTGGTCCAGCTGGCGATGCTGCTCTGGCTGATGGTGCTGTCCGGGCTTGATGGCTGTGTGGAGGCTGGGCGCGGGGGCCGTGGGGGCGCTGAGCGCACCGGTTTGCCAGGCAGGAGCCCTGGCTGCTGGTTTTCGGTCCAGCTCTCAGGGCTGCCGGGGCGGCTGGCAATGCTGCTCCGGCTGGTGCGGCTGTCTGGGCGCGAGGGGCGGCCACCGGCTTCCAGCCAGTCTCCGGAACCTGCCATGGCGCGCCTGTGGAGAGAGGAGGCTGCTGCGGCCCTGAACTCCAGTCAGAGCAAGATCCTGAGAAGGCCACCCAGGAATTAAGTTGAAGCATCCGACAGCAGCAGCAGAAGCCTCGGCAGAGTTTTTTCGCCAACCACTAATTCGCCGCTCCGCAGCAGCCTGGCGAGAAAAGCTTCGTGGCTATGAGCAGCCACCTAAGCAAGCAGCGTGTGTGTGTGTGTGTGCGCGCGTGTGTGTGGAGAACTAAATCAACGACTCACTCTTTTTTCTTCTGCCGCCGCCAATGGATCACGATGCAGCAGACCACTATGATAACTGGCACGGAAATCACGCCTGCTGCTGTGCCTATCATACAGCGCCTTCGCACATCTTGGGGGCATAAAACAGCTGCGGTCCTCTGGGGACGGTCAGCACTTGCGATTCTCTTTCCGACCGCATCTGGAGGAGCAATTCAGGATGTTAGTCCGTCCTGTGCACCACTGGTGAGCTTGCAGCACTTCTCTTTGATATGGCCAGCTTTCGGGACATGTCTCCCACTTAGGGACCCCAGCAAGACTGCTCAGTACCTGAGTCCGCTTGGAAAAAATCTGCTGGCCTGGTGGTCTTCTCCGGACTCTGACAGCACTGCCAAAAAGCAGAGACGACAGGTAAAGCCTGAGGTGCTGACGTGACGTGCAAGAGCGGGTGCTGGGGGAAGAGCCTGCTGAGACACAGCCATCCTGAGGGCTGACACCGGCTGACCGCGGGACAGCAAGTACCTGGCGTGCCGGCGCCTTGCGTTGCCTGCGCTTCGTCGGGAGGGACTGGCAGGGAGCCGCTGCTTCCGTCTGGAAACAAGAGCTTCTTCACAGCCTCTCGGTCCGTCTCTTGAGAAAGCAAGCAGGACAGCTGGATTAGATGGAACTGTTCCCCATCAGGGAGATGGCAGCATCAGGAGGCAAGACTTCTCAAAGACACCAGTAAGGTTTAGCAATAAGGCCTGGGCTTTTGGGGCTGCGCCTGGTCACTACTCCAAACCATAGTCACACCTGACCTGCCGGCAGACCAGGAAATGGCGTGTGATCTTCTGGCTTGCCTGGCACATAGTGCGCTTTGGGCGAACGGCAAGGGGATGATGCTAAACGCCTTCCTCCTTCAAAGAGGACGGGAAGAAGCTGCAGCCAGGCCAGCCGGGGAAACAGCCCTTCTGAGAAGGGCCCTCACGCCCTTCCCTGTGAGCACCAGCAACAGTCACATTCGTCCCATCCCAGCTCTCGATCTGCAGACGGGAAATCGAGCGCAGCCCAAAAAGCCTGCTGAATCAGCGCAGGCCACAGCGTCTCCAGACGTGTATCTAAAACCTCCGGCTGCCGAGTCTCACAGCTAAGGCACAGTGAAAAATACCCACTGTGTCGTCTCTCCAGTTCGTCCAGCATTTTCCTCAGGAGTGGAGATGGCTCCGGGCGCTTTTTTCCTCCCTCAGCTTGGTGGTACTGCGCTCTTGGAGGACCTTCACAGAAAGTATTTGGTTCAATTTCACAGGACTAAATTATGGAAAACCAGTGCTTAGCCTGTGAGGTCAGCAGAGACAGACTGACTCACCCCTGCGGTGCCAACCGGCCTGTGGCACAGCATCCAGCTGAGGAGCCGGAAAAGCCCTTCCCACGGGCACATCTGTAACTGAACAGGCAGAGAAGCTTCCGTCATGGATTGCCAGCTGCATCGGCAGACCCGAACGGCAGAAGCGGTGAGGGGATCACGCGAGGAGAGGGCACACGCGCGCAGGGCTGCATCCTCACAGCTGCAGAGGCGCCCGGCTGGCTGACCTTTGGGCTTTGGACTGGCAGCTCCCAGAGGGAGGGAAAAGCCACGACGTACCCACGCGATCTGCCGGAGCCTCGCTCCTGGAACCCAGCCGGGAAGTGGGATCGCCTTCGCCCGCAGGCACAGCTGCAAACAAGCGCAGGACAGAACAGCTCCCCTGTGTCACGGAACCACACAAACTTGGCCAGTCCAGTTAAGAAACAAACTATCAAAAATACTTATTTTACAAGAGAGAATGGGAAAAACCAAGTTTTGTTCTAGGTGAAACCACTCTGGCTTCTTTAAGAATCCACAGGTTCATGATGTCGGTTGGGATATTAATACTACAGCGCTGACTGAAGAGCTCCTAAGGTTTATGGTTGCGCAAAATCACTCACCCGTGTAAGATGAGGTCTCTCAATCTGTACAGAAGATGAACCGCAGGTGGCGTTCCAACACACGGGGAGAGCCCCTGACCACAAACCCGGCTACTCTGAGGGAGACTGACTCAAGATGGCCCCCTCGCAGGACTCCGTTTATACCCAATTCGACTCTGACCTGTGGTCATATATGTGGTCATATCACGTAGGTCCCTATTGGCCAAAGACCTCAGCTTTGTCTCCCATCAACTGAAACTGCCGGTGCCCTGCGGGCATGATTCAAACTGCGGCAGGAATGTTTGCCCGCAGGCTTTGTCGGGGCGGGTGCATCTGCCACATAATCCACCCCGTGACAGCAGTCATGATTCGACTGGTTTCCTTGGAGTAGTGGTACAGTCACCTCCTGCCTCCACAGTTAAAAGGGAGCACAGTCTTGGTGAGTCTGAATTCTCATTGTGGATCATTGTTTCTCAATTGTTCTATGGCTATATTAGTATATCATTTACATGAACAGGTTCTAAGGGAGTGTATGTTACAACTGACACAGATCTTACGAATGTGCACTTAATACAACTTCTAATAATTCTTGTAATCTGTATTATAACTACAGTCATTATCAAAGACTGAAGGAGACTGGTTAGCCATCCAGCAAGAGAAAATCCAAACATGTCAAAAACTTTCCCCAGCCAGTTCGTTCCTAGTCCAGCGACAATCGCTTCTCAATCTTTGGCTACTTTCTTCATCTTGTTGATTTGGTCTTAAAGTGGTATTGATACATTTGGGATGTGGACACAACAGTCATCCACTGACAGGTTCAGAACTCCACATACGCCTTCCTCCTTTAACAGCATGAGGTCTGAAACAGCTCGGTTTTGAATGGTCATTTTACTGGTATGTTGTAACTGATCATCTAAAAACTTCAGATTGTCAGATGTGTTGGCTAAAGCCGATAGTTGTAGGCCTAGATCCAAAACAGCTTGTCGGTTTTGTACTGGGGCAATTCTTGCTCCAAATAATGATTCCATCCACCACCCAATTCGTGTTAGGGCTTCTTGCCATCCTTTCCGTAAATCCCTTGGTCTACAGTCCCACCACTGGTGTGGGATTGGCCCTTCCCGATAAATGGGACAGAGGGAGAGCACAGCCAGTGTACAGGCTAGCCCAGGAACAGTTGAATGTAGTCGGGAGTATAGGTGACCATCAGAGCATGCCCATACTAAGTTAGGGGGTGCAAGGACAGTGGATGTTTGGCATGGACCTGGTATAGTAGTAACAGAAGGACAATAGCCTTTCTTACTACCATCTAAGACAGAGGGTCATGAGTAACCGGTATTACTGCACAAGCAGCTCTGTGTTATAGGTCTCTTAATGGGAGGGTATAGCCATAGTAATGGCATCTTGTCAATGTCTTTGCATCCAATTTCTACTTGGCAGTTCCAGAGAGCAGATTTCCTCACTGGGGGTGTCTTATCCTTGTTCCCATCCCAACTGGGCATATAGGTATGCGTAGCTCACATGTAGTTCAGAGGACAGTCAAATGAGTTTCAATTACATGTGCTGGGACACTCATTACTATGCCTTTCATGGCGTTTAATACACCATGAGGCATTTAACAGTTTTGTATACTGTTGAGACTGATTGTCAGCACTCCAAGTATTACATTCAGTAGCTCCCCATGATTTCATGGTACAGTGCCATTCACACTCCACCTCGTGGTATCAATAGGGGGTTGGAGAATATAATTGCATCTTGCACCCCATACCAAGCTCGCATTTAAGGCACCTGGTGACCAACTATAGACAACGTAAGTGTAACCCTTGCCTTCAGGCCTTTTGAAATACCAGCTATAATTGTTATACCGCTTCCGTGTGAGCTCAACAACACGTGCTATGTTAATGTCTTGCACAAAAATTGTTAAGGGGTCTTCTGCTGACATGGGGGTAGGTGGACAAACCGTCACTGAGGTTAGATTCATCATTTGGGCAAACCCTATTGTCGTTTTCACTACCATGTTATCATCCAGGTCTTTGCTGTCCGCATCAGCCAGCATTACTACTGCTAGTAGGAGCCGCAGCAGGACAGCCCTCCTCTTCATTGTCCTGTAAGAAAGCACCAAAAACAAACAAAAAAAAATCAACCCTCGGTCCTTTGAACCAGGTTTCAGTGTTCCCCTCAGTCAGGGATTATCCACCAAGTACTTATATAGTGGGTCTTTCCGCTCCTGTCTAGGGCTTCCCAGGCATATAAGCCTCTTGGTTTTGCCAGGGTCATGGGTACAATGCCAATGGAAGGTAGTTTCTCCATGACAGGTCGGCCTATACATGATCAAAAGGATCAGTTCCCACTGAGGACATCAGGTATGGGGGCATCACCCATCAATGGTCCCGTGGGACAAAATGCTCATGTCATTGGGCTTCCATAATTTCCCCATCAGTTATTAACAGTGAAGACTGCTTGTGGCAATCATATGTCCCAGTTATGGCGCAAGACATCAGCATGTCTTTTAACCAAACCATTGGTTCGCTCAACTATCCCATTGGCCTGGGGATAATATGGTGTGTGAAATGCCCATTTGATACCTTCTATCCACGCCCAGTCTTGTACCACTGTGGCTGTGAAATGCGACCCATTGTCACTCTGAATACATTCAGGAATGGGCAAAATACCAAACCATTCTTTGCGGCACTTGGACTGTCTGATCTCCTGTGGCTGTGCCAACAGCTGTGGCCATGGTTAATCCTGCTATCACCTCTACTCCTATCAAAATTTGTCTTTTTCCATGTGAAGGTCTCAAGGGCGCGACATAATTTGCCAGGTGCTCCAAAGAGCTTTATCTCGTTTGATATGCTGGGCAGGGGCTTGATTTGGGTGGCTGGCCCTGAGCCTGATTTGGCATTGTGGGCAATGGTAGTAGAGTGTTTATATCCTTGAGGCAGTCGGTTAAAGGTGTACTGCACTCCTTCCCAAGTGAAAGCAAATTGGGGTTTATCCTCTTCTCTCAGGGGTATCAAAGAACATGTCTTTAACATCTAAAGTGGCCATCCATGCGTGAGCGGCTGCCTGGATTGCCATCACCACCGATGTTATACTCAGGATAGCAGCACTTAAGGGTGGAGTATTACTATTCAATTTTCTATAATCAATTGTTAGACACCACCATCCATCAGGCTTACGGACTGGCCAAACTGGAAAATTGTATGGTGAGTGGGTCCAACTTATGATCTGCTTTTTTTCAAGATTGTTAATTACATCTGTAATGCCCTGTTTTGCTGCAGTTGGCAAAGAGTATTGAGAAACACAGGTTACTTTAGATTGTGGTAGCGCAGGTGCAAGCTGCAGGGTTCTAACATGGGCAGCTTTTGCCCACTGACTTCGAAAACTCCATCTTGCCATTAGGTACACAGCACCGCCTGCCTGCTAATACATCAAATCCCAATATATTTTCCTTATGAAGGCTTAGGGCCACTTACACAGCTGTCATTCTTTTCTCCCCAGGTAGCCAAAGTTGAATCTGAGCTAAAGGACATTTTTCTGCTGTACCTGTTACACCTATTATATTTATAGCTTTTCTTGAGGGTTTAATTCCCAATTTCTCAGCGTGTTGCTTATTCAAAACGCTAATTTGGGCTCCTGTATCAATTAAAAAGTCTAAACTTAGCCGTCTTAGACCCACAGGGTTCATTAGCAGGAATTCACCATGCTGAGTGGGCGGCCCGACCACCAAACCGCGGCTTCCAGCTCTGTAACTCTTGCAGCTCCTCTCGCAGAGGCCCGAAAGGGTTAAGGTTCCTCTCCCGGGCGGGCGCGGTTGCCGGCACTTCCTGTT
The DNA here is from genome assembly GCF_028858705.1 of Grus americana. Taxonomy (NCBI): domain Eukaryota; kingdom Metazoa; phylum Chordata; class Aves; order Gruiformes; family Gruidae; genus Grus; species Grus americana. The sequence goes on along the minus strand of NC_072862.1, from coordinate 16,451,420 downwards.
GTTCTTTAATCTCCCCCTCTAGCAATTCCACCAGTTTCCGGACCTGAGCCGTAGATTGCCCATGCAGCATTGCTCCAGGTGTTCCTAGTGCTAATACCTTTCACCAAAGGCTATTTCTTTCTGAATCCTAAGTCCGGTCCGACCCGCCCCGGAAAAGGCCCCTGCTCCCGGCGTGGAGGCCGCTCAGGGTGGGGTTTGCGATCCGCTTGTCCGACCCTCGTGTTCCCCTCGGCGCCACCCCCGGGAGCAGTCCGTCCCATCTCGCGCCCGTAAGTCACTATGTTGTGTAACGTCTCCGCCCAAGTCAAAACGTGGGCGGGGGGGGGGTGGTCTGAAGGTGTTGCCGATTTTGCTCAATGGCTCTCTGAACCCTTTCTCTCAGGGACTGAACATGTATTTTCAAAGCGTCCGGCAATCCCCTAATAAGAGGTCTCAGGTGGTTGGGGTCTACTGGTGCAGCCACCGGTATCACTTGCTGCCCTCTTTCATACACTGCTTGAATACAAGCGGCTTTTTGCACTCCTTCGGCTAGCTCTGACAATCCCTTTATTTTAATGGTAATAGGTTCCCCCCTGCTCTTTGGGGTCCACACCCTCAGCCCAATAAGCCACTCAGGGTGTTCATGGCTGGTTGCCCTGCGGTCCGTCAATCAGAAACGTTCCCAGACCCCAAAACCCTCTCGCTTCTTCATCACTCGACGGTATCCAATGAGCCCCGTTAGACTCCCCACAAATACTCCGTTTCCGTCTCTCCAGGTTTTCACGAGAACTTTGCTTGCAATTCACTGAGCTCGGGTCCTGACCAGGGAATGGTGCGGACTGTGGTTCATGGGTTCCTGCCTTGCGGACCCGTGTGCCTCTCTGCTTTAATAAGAGGTCGCACGTCCCTTTCCTTCAGTTCCTCCGTTTCCTCGGAGCTGTTTTCATCAGGGTCTCCCCAGATATCCCCATCCCAATCCTCGGGGTCTGCACCCAAAATTAATTTTCGATTTGGAAGATACTGGGATTTTTCTCTGCTTGTGCTAGCATTAGTTCAATTTTTTGTTGCAACAGATGTGTCTGCTCTTTCTCTTTGAGATTCTCCTTTCAAACAATCTATTTCTAGCTGTTTCTTTAAATTGTCCGTGGCTAATCTTTCACAATCATTATTTTGTTTCTATGCTTGAATCAAGCAGGCACCTAGGATGGCACACACAGTTCCTTTAGCCATTTCGACTATTTCCATGGCATTGTTCTGTCCCCTCCATGACCACTACTGGGTCAGATCATTTCTCCTTTGCCCAATCAAAACCTGCAGAAAGATTTCAGCTGTGCTTCCATAACAACTCCTCAGTAGACATCCTGCCGACTACTCCAATTTAAAATGTCACAGAACCACACAAACTAGGCCAGTCTGTCACCGAAATCCGGGAATAAACCTCCTAACACCGATGTAGTGTTAAAAGGCAGGCATTCTTTATTGCAGCGCTGGATGCACGGGGGATAGCTCCACCCAACGTGCATGCCAGGTGATCACCAACACACAGGTTATGTAGGAGCAAAACATACATATTCATCGTTTGTCTCAGAAAGGGCAGTCCTACGATAATCATTTCTTAGAATCCATTTCCATATTCTCCTCCCCGTCACGCATGCTCAGTGATTTGAGTCGGTGGTCCTCAAGGGTCTCTGGTGGTCGTCAGCGGTCTCGCACCCGTGTCCGCTGCGTGACCCTCTTCTTGCAGGCATGCGCAGTATCCTTGCTGTGGATGCACCTGTCCATAACAACTTACTTCATAAGATTAATATCTCCAAACCTGTTGTTCACTTTGGTAGGGACTGTACATGGAACATAGCAGCATTGTACCTTGCCATGGTCAGTTAGCTTCATTACCTCTTCCCTTGGTTACAAACTAATTAGCTCAACCTGATTCTATAGTTTCTGTTTCACGGCCCCTATCCCACGGTTACATTTCCCCCCTTTGGAAGTTTTGAAATAATAACTTTTCAATACTTCCACTCATATTGTCCTATCCTAGACACATTACAGATGTTCTTAAACTTGTAAGCGTAGCATCTACACCCCAGTGTGTCTGCTCACGTTTCTCTTTTGCAAGTTCTAACATAACTTGTGGAGTTACTATTACCTGATTTTTCTGGTGTTACCCACCATCCTTCCGTATTCTGAGATGCTTTGAAGTGCTCTGCCAATTGTTCATCTAGTTTGCTGTATCTTGCTTTTCAATTTGGAATTTTCATCGGTTTTACTGGTACTAGTGCAAGGATACCTTGTCCTGCAGCCTCCTTTGCAGCTTTATCTGCCAATCGATTACCGTCTGACCAAACTGATGAGCCTTGCAATGCATTACAGCCACTTCCTTCAGTTTCTGCACATCTTGTAGGAGTTGAAGAACTTCCTCCTTATGCCTTATCGGTGATCCTTGGGCTGATAACAGCCCTCTTTCTTTCCAGATGGCTCCATGAGCATGGATCACACCAAATGCATATTTGGAATCCGTCTGTATGTTTACCCTTTTCCCTTCTGCCATCCGTAAAGCCTGCTTTAACGCCACCAATTCTGCTTTCTGCGCCGATGTATTTGCAGGTAGCGTCCCTGACTCCAATACCTTGTCGGTGGTAACAACAGCATATCCGGCCATTCGCCTTCCTTCTTGCACGAAACTGCTTCCGTCCGTAAACAGTTCCAGATCAGGATCCTTCAAAGGTTTGTCTGTCAGGTCCGGCCTGCTGGAATAAACTTGTTCAATGGTTAGCAGGCAATCCTGTTCCAATTTCTCGGTAGGATTTTTTTGTTGGCAGGAACGTTGCTGGATTTACAATTGCTGTTGTTTTTAATTCCACATCATCTTGTTCCAATAGGACAACCTGGTATTTCGACATTCTGCTGGGGGATAGCCAGTGACCCCCCTTTCGTTCTAAGACAGTTATTACCATATGTGGTACGTATACCGCTATCTTTCGGCCCATAGTCAATTTTCAAGCTTCCTGAATCAGCAGCACCGTTGCTGCCACGGCACGCAAACATCCTGGCCATCCTTTACTCACGGTGTCAAGTTGTTTGGAGAAGTACCCCACCGGCCGCTTCCAAGACCCCGGCCGTTGCGCCAGCGCTCCAAGGGCCAGATGTTGACTTTCGTGCACAAACAGCTCAAAAGGTTTGGTTAGATCAGGTAAACCCAATGCAGGGGCCATCATTAATGCCTTTTTGAGTTCTTGAAATGATTTGTGGCCTTCAGGTGTCCAAATCAAATATTGGTTTTTGGATTCCTTCAGGGCTTCATATAGGGGTTTCACATGCAGTCCATAATTTAGAATCCAGAGTCGACACCACCCAATCATTCCCAGAAAGGCTCTCAGTTCCTTTGGACTGTTAGGTTCGGGGATCTGACAAATGGCTTCTTTCTTTCTTTCGTTTCCCAGTTGTCTCTGTCCTTCAGATATCTCAAATCCCAAATAAATCACTGCTTCTTTCCCTATCTGGGCCTTGTTTCTGGAAACTCTATATCCTCCTTGGCCCAGGAAATTCAAGAAACTGATGGTCATTTCAAAACATGTTTCTTTGCTTTCTGCTGCTATCAGGATGTCATCCACATACTGTAATAACATACCTTCTCCTTGATTCTGTTTCTTCCACATTTCTAACTCTTTTGCCAATTGATTTCCAAATAGTGTGGGGCTATTCTTAAATCCTTGCGGAAGTACAGTCCATGTTAGTTGCATTTTTCGTCCTGTAGCAGGACTTTCCCATTCAAAAGCAAATATGCTTTGACTTTTTGTATCCAGAAGTATGCAAAAGAAGGCATCCTTTAAATCCAGTACAGTAAACCATTTATGTTCCTCCTTCAAAGATGTCAGTAAAGTGTATGGCTTGGCCACTACTGGGTGTATATCTTGAACTATTTGATTTACGGCCCTCAGATCCTGAACCAATCGGTAGTATTCCTTGCCTCCTGATTTCCTTACTGGTAATATAGGGGTATTATATTCTGATTCACATTCTACTAACAGCCCATATTCTAAAAATTTTGTAAGTAATTCCTCTAATCCCTTTCGAGCCTCCCACTTAATAGGATACTGTTTTTGCCTTACCGGCTTGGCTCCAGGTTTTAAAGTCACCTTTACTGGTTCTGCCAGTTTGGATCATCCTGGAACTTCACTTGCCCATACCAAAGGGGTTACTGCATTGTCCACCACTTCTGGAATCTGTTCCTCCTTGGAGGAATCCTGTAACATAAACACTCTCGCCTCTATGGCTTTTGATTCTGGTATTAGTAATCTGATTTCTCCATCTTTAAAAATTATTTGTGCATCTAATTTGCTTAATAAATCTTGTCCCAATAAGGGCAACGGACATTTGGGCATGTACAAAAATTGATGTGTTACCCGCTGTTTTCCCAGCTTAAATTTTAACAGTTTCAAGAAAGGCTAGTTCTCTTTTTGCCCCGTCGCACCAACACCCTCTGCTGATTTATGGCTGAGTGTCGCTTTACACGTTTATTATTCTCAGTCAAGATTGCCAGAATTTTTCCATCCCTTTGCATTTGTCTGACTTCTTTTGCTTTTTCTCTGTTGTTATACGCAGTCCAGGCTACTTCAAGCGTTTTACCTAAGTCTCTGGACTCAGCCCCTCCCACTTTCTGGAGTTTTTTTCTAGGGCTGATTATCCCATAAATATAGAGGCCAATTGTATAGCTTCTTCCGTGGTGTTTTTTGGTTTGGTTTTGGTTTTGGTTTTGGTTTACTCTGGGTCCAAATTAGTGTATTTTCTAGCAGTCACCTTCAGTCTTTCCATAAAGGCTGAAGGGGACTCATGTAATTCTTGTCTCACTTCATAAAGTTTAGACCAATGAATTGCTTTTGGCATTGCATGTCTATCACCAAACAAAATCCACTTCTGAGATCTAGTCAGCATCCCTCTGGGTCCCGGATGATTAGGGTCCCACTCAGGGTTTGTGGATGGAAAATTCTGGTCCACTGTCCCTTGTATAATCCCATTGGCATGAGCTCCTTCTACTTGTTTTCTGGCCATATTCAATACCATTTTCTTTTCAGTATCTTCCAACAAAGTATCCAATATTACTTGCAAATCCTCCCAATTGGGGTTTTGGGTTCTGATTATTGTTTCAACTACTTTGGCAACTCTTTCGGGATCATCCCAATAAGTGCCTGCAGTTTCTTTCCATGCTCTTAAATCAGTTGAGAAGGGAACTTCTACCATTACCGGACCCTCATTACCAACTGCCTGTCCAAGAGGGGCCTGGAGGGGAGTTAATCCGTCTCCTCCCCCTCTTCCCCTTGTCCTCCCAGCAACCGGGCTGAATCCTTCTGCCTCTCCTTCCACAGGAGGGGCGGAAGCGTTGTTAGCCTCCAGATTTTGATCCCCCTGATCATTTCCTAGCCTTCTGCGAGGTGCAACCAATAATTCCACGTCATCTTCTTCAAATTCACATTTAAACCACCGCTTACCAGTATCATAAGCTGAGCAACCTTTTCCAAATTTTTATCAGGTTCCTGCCCCTTTAATGCCATTACCACAGAACTAGGTGAAACCAATTCACATTGCTTTTGCCATTCCGGATGGTTTCGCAGTGTGGACAAACAAATCTACACATGCCGTTTCATTCCATTTACCTTCCCTCTTACAAAATAGCATCAATTGCAAAATTGTGTTATATTGCAATGTCCCATTTTCCGGCCACTTTTCCCCACTCTCTAAAGCATACAGTGGCCACCAATGATTACAATATTCAATCAATTGTTTCCGAGTCAAAGGATCAATTCTTCCCAGATCTTTCCAACGTTCCAAAATACATCCCAGTGGTGTTTTTTGTGGGATTGGTTTCTTACTCGGAAAAGTACCCATCTCCCAGGGACTTAGTGGTTGTGATTGTACACTATCACAAGCACTAGTCAGAGGGACCCCCAACCCGTGTTAGAGCTCCCTCAGGGATTTCTCTCGGTGCGGGCCTGTCCCGCCACGGTGGTAAGAGCAAATATTCAAAAGAGCAAATATTCAAATCAAAAAAGAATGCCTTTACCTCTCCCAGGGGTCTTGCTCAGAGCTCTTCGGTCCGGGGATCGGAGGCTCTCCCCGAGAATTACCCGGTGCCGGCTGGAGGTCCTGCGATCCCACGGATCCGTTGAGGTTCAAAAGCAGTGTCCCATTTGGGTCGCCAAAACCTGTCACCGAAATCCGGGAATAAACCTCGTAACACCGATGTAGTGTTAAAAGGCAGGCATTCTTTATTGCAGCGCTGGATGCACGGGGGATAGCTCCACCCAACGTGCATGCCAGGTGATCACCAACACACAGGTTATGTAGGAGCAAAACATACATATTCATCGTTTGTCTCAGAAAGGGCAGTCCTATGATAATCATTTCTTAGAATCCATTTCCATATTCTCCTCCCCGTCACGCATGCTCAGTGATTTGAGTCGGTGGTCCTCAAGGGTCTCTGGTGGTCGTCAGCGGTCTCGCACCCGTGTCCGCTGCGTGACCCTCTTCTTGCAGGCATGCGCAGTATCCTTGCTGTGGATGCACCTGTCCATAACAACTTACTTCATAAGATTAATATCTCCAAACCTGTTGTTCACTTTGGTAGGGACTGTACATGGAACATAGCAGCATTATACCTTGCCATGGTCAGTTAGCTTCATTACCTATTCCCTTGGTTACAAACTAATTATCTCAACCTGATGCTATAGTTTCTGTTTCACGGCCCCTATCCCACGGTTACAAGTCCAGTTAACAAACAATCAAAACTACTTATTTTACAAGATGGAAGGGGAAAAACTAAGTTTTGTTCTAGGCGAAACCACTCTGGGTCCAACACACATTAACAATCCACAGGTTCATGATGTCGGTTGGGATATTAACACTACAGCGCTGACTGAAGAGCTCCTAAGGTTTATGGGTGATGACCCAAAATGTGCAAGATCACTCACCCGTGTAAGATGAGGTCTCTCAATCTGTACAGAAGATGAACCGCAGGTGGCGTTCCAACACACGGGGAGAGCCCCTGACCGCAAACCCGCTACTCTGAGGGAGACTGACTCAAGATGGCCCCCTCGCAGGACTCCGTTTATACCCAATTCGACTCTGACCTGTGGTCATATATGATCACGTAGGTCCCTATTGGCCAAAGACCTCAGCTTTGTCTCCCATCAACTGAAGCTGCCGGTGCCCTGCGGGCATGATTCAAACTGCGGCAGGAATGTTTGCCCGCAGGCTTTGTCGGGGCGGGTGCATCTGCCACACCATAACACAGCTTCAGATACTTCCCATCAGAGTTGTGCAGGGGAGTGCAATGCAAAGAGGGGGTCACTCCACGGCACTTGTCTCTGGGGGATTGCTCTCAGGCTCAAGGAAAGGGACACTGAGAACTTACCTCCAGGGTGCTCCAGGGGCTCCAAATCAACATCCAGCCAAGAAGCACCATTGTCGGCATCCTCGTCTAGAAGCAAGCACAGATGAGAAAGGTTTCCATTGCACTTTGGGATCCACTGCTGCCTCAGTGAATTCCAGGCTCTGGAAGGGGCTCAGGTAACAAGGTGGGAGCCAGAAGAAGGTCCAGCTTGGCAAAGCTGCAGAGGGGCCTGGTGGCCTCTTGGCTGGCTCCTGGCAGCTCTCCCAACACTCTTGCCAGGCCATCTGCAACACCCTTGAGGAGCGGATGGACCAACATGCGGCCCCTGGGGGGCTTGCTTTCTGGGAGAGCTCTCTCGCACACAGCGGAAACCCTCGCTAAAGCACTGGAGGAAACAAACCAGCACCACACGTCTTGGGGAGAAGAGCCAGCTGAGCTCTGGGACGTATTCCTCTCAGGAGAATTACTGACCTCCTCCGGTGCTGTTACCAGCAGCTCATGAGGCTAAAGCGTGATTGATTTTGAAGATTGTCCATTCCATCACATCCATTTTCACGTCCTTCATGAATTCACTCTCTAGGACTTATTTTGAAGTTTTAGAAAGCAGGCATTCTTTATTGCAGCGCTGGGTGCACGGGGGATAACTCCACCTAACGTGCACACCCAAAAGACAAAACTAGCAAGTATTTATACTGTGCTAATATACATATTCAGTATCTTTCCGAGTAGTGCTTATCACATTCAAGGATCTTCCGGGAACTCCTTAGCATATGCTAATGTCTTTCGTGCATGCTTGTTGGCACCTCCAGGTGGTCCTCGGGGGTCTTCGCACTCAGTCCTGGTATCACATATACCTTATCCCTCAAGGCTGGTTTTGTGATCACCTTGTAACTTTCTTATCTTTGCGCATCTGTTTTTCCAAGGCCGAGCTGTTTAAAATGAGATTGTTCCAGAGCTTCTTATCTTACAACTAATTATTTTCTAAGTTACGATGGTTTCCCTTTTGTTTGGTTACATCTGTTGAGCAATGGCTCTAATTGCTTGAATTGATCTTAATATTTCAATATTCACAGGTATCAGATGCACCCGATGAGGAGAATCCTCCTGTCCCCAAAAAGGAGACTCTGCCAACTGGTGGCCTCACGTTTCTGTGCTATCAAGGGAAAACACACAGGTACGTGTCAGGCTGCAAGGGAGAGAGGGACAGTGAGGGGAAAGGTAAGCTGACGGTGGTGTCTCCACCCTAGAGCTTTTAGGTGCAGTAGGACAAAGTCCCAGGCCCTCAGGGCTTCGCAGACTTCAGAGCAATGCCGCTAGCAGTTTTTCGACACTGGACACGAGAGCCTCAGGGAATCTGGAGACCTTCCATACACTGTGACTTTCCCAGCTCACTGACCTGGCGTGATCAGCGGGCAATTGCAGGCAGGCATGGCCAGTCTTCTCTTTGAGAGACAACTACCGGAGCTGACTTCTGCTGCTGGCAGGGCCTTGGCCCCAGAATGCAAGCGGACACCATCTTCTGGGGTCTTTAAAGAATAAAGCCCAGCTTTGCAAAGCTACTGGGGACAAAGCACAGCTCTCCCTCAACACCTCAGCTGTGTCCTAACACATTCATCTCTTGAGATCATCTCCGGTCACTGAATTATTTACCAGGCTCAATCACCTGCAACGTGGAGGGGATGAAGGGACATTTGACTTGAAAGCTGTTTCTGAAAATCAAGGCTCTGCTAGCAGTAGCCACCTAGAGAGCCCAAAGGTGATTTACTACAAGCTGGAATTATTGGAGAAGGCTGCTCCAATCCATTCACCTGAAAACACGTGCTTTGGATCAGATACTACAACCTCCATGGGGTAAGCAAAGCCCATGAGTGCAAGCTCTATCTCCCTCTTCTGTTGACACCTGAAGAACGGTGAGCCAACACAGTATCGCCTTCGCTCCCGCCCGAGGTCAAAATTCAGTACTACCGCTCATTCCCAAAGCTCGCAACTCTTCACTCCAATGAGGCCGGCAGGATTGCTCCCATCACGCCGTGGGGCCTGGCTGCCTGTCCAGCAGGCAGCGAGCGCTAAAAGCCCGCCCGTTACCATCTGGGAGTGCAAACCTTTCTCGAGCTACAGATGTGGCTCAGGCTCTCGTGAAACTGCTCCATCCTGGCACCTTCAAAACAGCTTGCTGAGGACGCAGAGCACATTGTCTTCTCCTACTACCTTAACTGTGCAGTGGGGAGAACAGCACCACTAACACGGCACCTAAATCAATCTTTTCATTTTTATCGGAGTAGCTCTTGTAGCTGAGCCAAAGCTCAGCTCAGCACCAGCACCAGCCAGCTGCCTTGCCATGCGTTTGGATGAGCCTGGATCTGGAGGCTTGCCGCTGCCAAGCCACTCGTTTTGATAACACTCTCCTACTTGTCAAGTGGGGAAACGCTTCAGAGGTCTGATTTGGCAGCTGTAGCCTCAGGGACATGCCGTCACGAGAGAAGTGCAGTTCCATGTGCCTAATGAAGCAACGAAGGCTGCCAGCATGGACCAACATACAGCCCCTCGGGCCTTTCTTACCGGGAGAGAGAGCTCTCACGCACACAGAGGGATCATAGAATCATCGTAGAATGGTTTGGGTTGGTTGGAAGGGACCTCAAAGACCATCTAGTTCCAACCCTCCACTAGCCCAGGTTGCCCAAAGCCTCATCCAACCTGGCCTTGAACGCTTCCAGGGATGGGGCCTCCACAACTTCTCTGGGCAACCTGTGCCAGTGCCTCACCACCCTCACAGGGAAGAATTTCTTTCTAACATCGAATCTAAATCTACCCTCTGTCAGTTTAAACCCAGTCCCCCTTGTCCTGTCACTACACTCCCTGATTAACAGTCCCTCTCCAGCTTTCCTGTAGGCCCCTTCAGGTACTGGCAGGCCGCAATTAGGTCTCCCCGGAGCCTTCTCTTCTCCAGGCTGAACAACCCCAACTCTCTCAGCCTGTTCTCATAGGAGAGGTGCTCCAGCCCTCTGACCAACTTTGTGTTGAAACCCTCGCTAAAGCAATGGAGAGAAAAAAACATCATCCACACTTCCCAGGCAGAAGCCTTAAAACCCTCTCGTCCTCAACACTTGAACAGCCTTGATTGTTAATGTGTGTTTTGCTTCCGTGTCCGGAGGCCACAGCCTTATCAGCACAGCTGAGCTGGTGCCAATGCTTCAGCCAGCCTTTCCACAGGCTGTTCAAGCGGGGGTGTGGGGGCCACCACTTTGTTACTCCCAAGGCAGCAAAAGCCTTGCTCAGGGAGGCTCTGACCAGGAGGCTCAGCACCCAGATGCGGAGATACTTGACAGCACCCCCACTTGGTGATGGCCCATCAATTAGGGCCCATTACTAAGCAAGGACATTTGCTTTGCCCCCAGCAGGCTTGTTTGCCAGGCTTGTGTCCCTGGAGCTGTTCTAGATGCCTTCCCTCTTTTCCTGGCTATGCCATTTGAGCAGGTCCATGGCCAGATGACCCTGCTGCAATAAACCAGTCCGTGCCACTGGCCAGGTGGGGCTCCCGTACCGTGCGGCGCTCAGGTTGGTGTCGCTGGCCGTGGCCGTGGGCTCCCCCAGCGCATCGTGGCCCCGCCACTGGTTGGAGGAGCCAGTGTGCCCGGCCCCTGCCTGCACCACGGCTGCACCGGGCTGGTGCCTCGCGGGGTTTGCTGTTGGTACCACTCGGACACTTGTGCAACAGCTTTGTCCATCTTTATTCACAGACAAACGGCCGACTGGTCCCAGAAGCTGTCGGTCAGGGGTCTGTGAGCGTGCTGCAACGCCGACCCTGGCGGGGTCACCTTCAGTGGTGGCTGAAGGGCCGGTTGGGCCGTTTTGGGTTGAGGCTGGAGGGCGCCAGACTGATCCTGCAGTTGTAGGGTGGTTGGGGTCAGGCTGTGGGGTTGCAGGCTCTGTGGGGACCGTGTGGAGGCTGGGTGTGAGGGCCATGTTGAGGCCGGGTGCGAGGGCTGTGTGGTGGCCTGGTGTGAGGGCCGTGTTGAGGCCGGGCGCGGGGGTCGTGGTGGCCGTGGGGGCCGTGGCGGCCGCGGGGAGTCCGAGTGCGCCGGTTTGCCAGGCAGGAGCCCTGGCTGCTGGTTTTCGGTCCAGGTCTCAGGGCTGCCAGGGCGGTTGGTCCAGCTGGCGATGCTGCTCCGGCTGGTGCGGCTGTCCGGGCGCGAGGGGCGGCCACCGGCTTCCAGCCAGTCTCCAGAACCTGCCATGGCGCGCCTGTGGAGAGAGGAGGCTGCTGAGGCCCTGAACTCCAGTCAGAGCAAGATCCTGAGAAGGCCGCCCAGGAATTAAGTTGAAGCATCCGACAGCAGCAGCAGAAGCCTCGGCAGAGTTTTTTCGCCAACCACTAATTCGCCGCTCCACAGCAGCCTGGCGAGAAAAGCTTCGTGGCTATGAGCAGCCACCTAAGCAAGCAGCGTGTGTGTGTGTGTGTGTGTGCGCGCGCGCATGTGTGGAGAACTAAATCAACGACTCACTCTTTTTTCTTCTGCCGCCGCCGATGGATCACGATGCAGCAGACCACTATGATAACTGGCACGGAAATCACGCCTGCTGCTGTGCCTATCATACAGCGCCTTCGCACATCTTGGGGGCATAAAACAGCTGCGGTCCTCTGGGGACGGTCAGCACTTGCGATTCTCTTTCCGACCGCATCTGGAGGAGCAATTCAGGATGTTAGTCCGTCCTGTGCACCACTGGTGAGCTTGCAGCACTTCTCTTTGATATGGCCAGCTTTCGGGACACGTCTCCCACTTAGGGACCCCAGCAAGACTGCTCAGTACCTGAGTCCGCTTGGAAAAAATCATATCTGCTGGCCTGGTGGTCTTCTCCGGACTCTGACAGCACTGCCAAAAAGCAGAGACGACAGGTAAAGCCTGAGGTGCTGACGTGACGTGCAAGAGCGGGTGCTGGGGGAAGAGCCTGCTGAGACACAGCCATCCTGAGGGCTGACACCGGCTGACCGCGGGACAGCAAGTACCTGGCGTGCCGGCGCCTTGCGTTGCCTGCGCTTCGTCGGGAGGGACTGGCAGGGAGCCGCTGCTTCCGTCTGGAAACAAGAGCTTCTTCACAGCCTCTCGGTCCGTCTCTTGAGAAAGCAAGCAGGACAGCTGGATTAGATGGAACTGTTCCCCATCAGGGAGATGGCAGCATCAGGAGGCAAGACTTCTCAAAGACACCAGTAAGGTTTAGCAATAAGGCCTGGGCTTTTGGGGCTGCACCTGGTCACTACTCCAAACCACAGTCACACCTGACCTGCCGGCAGACCAGGAAATGGCGTGTGATCTTCTGGCTTGCCTTGCACATAGTGCGCTTTGGGCGAACGGCAAGGGGATGATGCTAAACGCCTTCCTCCTTCAAAGAGGACGGGAAGAAGCTGCAGCCAGGCCAGCCGGGGAAACAGCCCTTCTGAGAAGGGCCCTCACGCCCTTCCCTGTGAGCACCAGCAACAGTCACATTCGTCCCATCCCAGCTCTCGATCTGCAGACGGGAAATCGAGCGCAGCCCAAAAAGCCTGCTGAATCAGCGCAGGCCACAGCGTCTCCAGACATGTATCTAAAACCTCCGGCTGCCGAGTCTCACAGCTAAGGCACAGTGAAAAATACCCACTGTGTCGTCTCTCCAGTTCGTCCAGCATCTCCCTCAGGAGTGGAGATGGCTCTGGGCGCTTTTTTCCTCCTTCAGGTTGGTGGTACTGCGCTCTTGGAGGACCTTCACAGAAAGTATTTGGTTCAGTTTCACAGGACTAAATTATGGAAAACCAGTGCTTAGCCTGTGAGGTCAGCAGAGACAGACTGACTCACCCCTGCGGTGCCAGCCGGCCTGTGGCACAGCATCCAGCTGAGGAGCCGGAAAAGCCCTTCCCACGGGCACATCTGTAACTGAACAGGCAGAGAAGCTTCCGTCATGGATTGCCAGCTGCATCGGCAGACCCGAACGGCAGAAGCGGTGAGGGGATCACGCGAGGAGAGGGCACACGCGCGCAGGGCTGCATCCTCACAGCTGCAGAGGCGCCCGGCTGGCTGACCTTTGGGCTTTGGGCTGGCAGCTCCCAGAGGGAGGGGAAAGCCATGACATACCCACGCGATCTGCCGGAGCCTCGCTCCTGGAACCCAGCTGGGAAGTGGGATCGCCTTCACCCGCAGGCACAGCTGCAAACAAGCGCAGGACAGAACAGCTCCCGTGACACAGTTTAAGATGATACTTCCCATCAGAGTTGTGCAGGGGAGTGCAATGCAAAGAGGGGGTCACTCCACAGCACTTGTCTCTGGGGGATTGCTCTCAGGCTCAAGGAAAGGGACACTGAGAACTTACCTCCAGGGTGCTCCAGGGGCTCCAAATCAACATCCAGCCAAGAAGCACCATTGTCGGCATCCTCGTCTAGAAGCAAGCACAGATGAGAAAGGTTTCCATTGCACTTTGGGATCCACTGCTGCCTCAGTGAATTCCAGGCTCTGGAAGGGGCTCAGGTAACAAGGTGGGAGCCAGAAGAAGGTCCAGCTTGGCAAAGCTGCAGAGGGGCCTGGTGGCCTCTTGGCTGGCTCCTGGCAGCTCTCCCAACACTCTTGCCAGGCCATCTGCAACACCCTTGAGGAGCGGATGGACCAACATGCGGCCCCTGGGGGCTTGCTTTCTGGGAGAGCGCTCTCGTACACAGCGGAAACCCTCGCTAAAGCACTGGAGGAAACAAACCAGCACCACACGTCTCGGGGAGAGGAGCCCGCCGGCCTGTGAAAGGCTGCACCAGCGCCGCCTGCTTACCTGCTCCCTGTGCTCGCCACGGAGCAGCCCAGGCAGCCCTGGCATGCAGGGCCACCAGGAGGAGGAAGACGAGGAGAAGGCGGTGGGTGGGGGCCATGCTCCACCGCACTTGCACAGTAACACTGCTGCTGCTGCTGCTGCTGCTGCTGCTGCTGCTGCTGCTGCTGCTGCTGCTGCTGCTGCAGTAGTCGGGGCCAGAGGCTGAGCGCTCAGTTTATATGGCTGATGCGGCGCTGCTGGGCTCTGTGACCTCACAGCCCCACTGTGACCTCATGGCTGGGCCAAGGCTGCGTGGGGAGGGCTCTCAGGGTGCTGGCGGAGAGCTGCTGGAGCACAGCCGGGTGAGCTGTCCTTGTGGGGAGGGGAGCACGTCCCGCTGGGCAGCTCCGTCCAAGGGCTGGGACACAGTCCCACCGGGCTGAGCCCACAGCTCTGCCGTTTTCCGGGCGCTGTCACCGGGGTACGAGGAGCTCGCAGGCCCCAGAACAACAGGGAACCGCAGACGAGGGATTTCGGGCCCAGCGAGAAGCAGCAGCCCGGCCACTCGAGACCGAAGGAGCTCTCCCTTATTGCAGCTGCCTTGGCGTGACGCGTCCGGCCTCAGCCTGTCCGTGCACGAGTTAGCGCGCAGTCAGCGACCTGAGCGTCACTTTCCTTGGCAGTTAATGAAAAAACAAGGGACTGGCCGGGGCTGGGAGGGACAGAGGCCTGGCGCATTCCCTTGGTTCCGCATGATTCTTCTGTTTGAGCAGGCTGAATAAATCCAAGGTGTACGCCGGGACGTATTGCTCTCGGGAGAATTACTGACCTCCTTGGGTGCTGTTACCAGCAGCTCATGAGGCTAAAGGGCGCGTCATTTTGAAGATTGTCCATTCCATCACATCCCTTTTCAGCTCCTTTGTGCAATTCCCTTGTTATTAATCCAAAAACATTTGCCCTGCTCCCAGATGGCTGTGAAGGAGGAAGGGGAAGGCTTGTGGGGCCAGGGATGCGAGCAAGGGGCTGCTGGCTGCCTGAGAAATGGAGAGCAGTGAGCTACGCCCAGCCGCTCACCTGGCCGAGCCCACGAATCCTGCAGCAAGCACGTGGGATCAATGCGGGGTCTGGGGGCACGCTCCCCATCTACCGCCCTGACCAGTCTTCCAGGAGCAACCTGCAACCAAACCCGCTCAAAATGAGCGCTTTTCTTCCTCATCCTCCCCCTTCCCTGGGGTCTCTTCCCGCCTCCATTCTTCTGGCCTCGCAGTGGGGCTGGAAGCGCCTGCGGAGGCAAAGCAGAGCACAACGCTCCCCAGGAAGCACAGGGAGAGCCCGAGAGACCATTCCCTGCTCCAGCTGATCCTCCCTCGATAGGGCCCCTTTCCTGAGCACACAGGCATCGCAAAGGATGTCAGTATTCAATCCTCACCTTTTGGGGAGGACTTTTGTGGCAGGGCCGGTCTTCTCTTTGAGAGACAACTACCGGAGCTGACTTCCGCTGCTGGCAGGGCCTTGGCCCCAGAATGCAAGCGGACACCATCTTCTGGGGTCTTTAAAGAATAAAGCCCAGCTTTGCAAAGCTACTGGGGACAAAGCACAGCTCTCCCTCAACACCTCAGCTGTGTCCTAACACATTCATCTCTTGAGATCATCTCCGGTCACTGAATTATTTACCAGGCTCGATCACCTGCAACGTGGAGGGGATGAAGGGACATTTGACTTGAAAGCTGTTTCTGAAAATCAAGGCTCTGCTAGCAGTAGCCACCTAGAGAGCCCAAAGGTGATTTACTACAAGCTGGAATTATTGGAGAAGGCTGCTCCAATCCATTCACCTGAAAACACGTGCTTTGGATCAGACGCTACAACCTCCATGGGGTAAGCAAAGCCCATGAGTGCAAGCTCTATCTCCCTCTTCTGTTGACACCTGAAGAACGGTGAGCCAACACAGTATCGCCTTCGCTCCCGCCCGAGGTCAAAATTCAGTACTACCGCTCATTCCCAAAGCTCGCAACTCTTCACTCCAATGAGGCCGGCAGGATTGCTCCCATCACGCCGTGGGGCCTGGCTGCCTGTCCAGCAGGCAGCGAGCGCTAAAAGCCCGCCCGTTACCATCTGGGAGTGCAAGCCTTTCTCGAGCTACAGATGTGGCTCAGGCTCTCGTGAAACTGCTCCATCCTGGCACCTTCAAAACAGCTTGCTGAGGACGCAGAGCACATTGTCTTCTCCTACTACCTTAACTGTGCAGTGGGGAGAACAGCACCACTAACACGGCACCTAAATCAATCTTTTCATTTTTATCGGAGTAGCTCTTGTAGCTGAGCCAAAGCTCAGCTCAGCACCAGCACCAGCCAGCTGCCTTGCCATGCGTTCGGATGAGCCTGGATCTGGAGGCTTGCCGCTGCCAAGCCACTCGTTTTGATAACACTCTCCTACTTGTCAAGTGGGGAAACGCTTCAGAGGTCTGATTTGGCAGCTGTAGCCTCAGGGACATGCCGTCACGAGAGAAGTGCAGTTCCACGTGCCTAATGAAGCAACGAAGGCTGCCAGCATGGACCAACATACAGCCCCTCGGGCCTTTCTTACCGGGAGAGAGAGCTCTCACGCACACAGAGGGATCATAGAATCATCGTAGAATGGTTTGGGTTGGTTGGAAGGGACCTCAAAGACCATCTAGTTCCAACCCTCCACTAGCCCAGGTTGCCCAAAGCCTCATCCAACCTGGCCTTGAACGCTTCCAGGGATGGGGCCTCCACAACTTCTCTGGGCAACCTGTGCCAGTGCCTCACCACCCTCACAGGGAAGAATTTCTTTCTAACATCGAATCTAAATCTACCCTCTGTCAGTTTAAACCCATTCCCCCTTGTCCTGTCACTACACTCCCTGATTAACAGTCCCTCTCCAGCTTTCCTGTAGGCCCCTTCAGGTACTGGCAGGCCGCAATTAGGTCTCCCCGGAGCCTTCTCTTCTCCAGGCTGAACAACCCCAACTCTCTCAGCCTGTTCTCATAGGAGAGGTGCTCCAGCCCTCTGACCAACTTTGTGTTGAAACCCTCGCTAAAGCAATGGAGAGAAAAAAACATCATCCACACTTCCCAGGCAGAAGCCTTAAAACCCTGTCCTCCTCAACACTTGAACAGCCTTGATTGTTAATGTGTGTTTTGCTTCCGTGTCCGGAGGCCACAGCCTTATCAGCACAGCTGAGCTGGTGCCAATGCTTCAGCCAGCCTTTCCACAGGCTGTTCAAGCGGGGGTGTGGGGGCCACCACTTTGTTACTCCCAAGGCAGCAAAAGCCTTGCTCAGGGAGGCTCTGACCAGGAGGCTCAGCACCCAGATGCGGAGATACTTGACAGCACCCCCACTTGGTGATGGCCCATCAATTAGGGCCCATTACTAAGCAAGGACCTTTGCTTTGCCCCCAGCAGGCTTGTTTGCCAGGCTTGTGTCCCTGGAGCTGTTCTAGATGCCTTCCCTCTTTTCCTGGCTATGCCATTTGAGCAGGTCCATGGCCAGATGACCCTGCTGCAATAAACCAGTCCGTGCCACTGGCCAGGTGGGGCTCCCGTACCGTGCGGCGCTCAGGTTGGTGTCGCTGGCCGTGGCCGTGGGCTCCCCCAGCGCATCGTGGCCCCGCCACTGGTTGGAGGAGCCAGTGTGCCCGGCCCCTGCCTGCACCACGGCTGCACCGGGCTGGTGCCTCGCGGGGTTTGCTGTTGGTACCACTCGGACACTTGTGCAACAGCTTTGTCCATCTTTATTCACAGACAAACGGCCGACTGGTCCCAGAAGCTGTCGGTCAGGGGTCTGTGAGCGTGCTGCAACGCCGACCCTGGCGGGGTCACCTTCAGTAGTGGCTGAAGGGCCGGTTGGGCCGTTTTGGTTGAGGCTGGAGGGCGCCAGACTGATCCTGCAGTTGTAGGGTGGTTGGAGTCAGGCTGTGGGGTTGCAGGCTCTGTGGGGACCGTGTGGAGGCTGGGTGTGAGGGCCATGTTGAGGCCGGGTGCGAGGGCTGTGTGGTGGCCTGGTGTGAGGGCCGTGTTGAGGCCGGGCGCGGTGGTCGTGGTGGCCGTGGGGGCCGTGGCGGCCGCGGGGAGTCCGAGTGCGCCGGTTTGCCAGGCAGGAGCCCTGGCTGCTGGTTTTCGGTCCAGGTCTCAGGGCTGCCAGGGCGGTTGGTCCAGCTGGCGATGCTGCTCCGGCTGGTGCGGCTGTCCGGGCGCGAGGGGCGGCCACCGGCTTCCAACCAGTCTCCAGAACCTGCCATGGCGCGCCTGTGGAGAGAGGAGGCTGCTGAGGCCCTGAACTCCAGTCAGAGCAAGATCCTGAGAAGGCCGCCCAGGAATTAAGTTGAAGCATCCGACAGCAGCAGCAGAAGCCTCGGCAGAGTTTTTTTCGCCAACCACTAATTCGCCGCTCCACAGCAGCCTGGCGAGAAAAGCTTCGTGGCTATGAGCAGCCACCTAAGCAAGCAGCGTGTGTGTGTGTGTGTGTGTGCGCGCGCGCATGTGTGGAGAACTAAATCAACGACTCACTCTTTTTTCTTCTGCCGCCGCCGATGGATCACGATGCAGCAGACCACTATGATAACTGGCACGGAAATCACGCCTGCTGCTGTGCCTATCATACAGCGCCTTCGCACATCTTGGGGGCATAAAACAGCTGCGGTCCTCTGGGGACGGTCAGCACTTGCGATTCTCTTTCCGACCGCATCTGGAGGAGCAATTCAGGATGTTAGTCCGTCCTGTGCACCACTGGTGAGCTTGCAGCACTTCTCTTTGATATGGCCAGCTTTCGGGACACGTCTCCCACTTAGGGACCCCAGCAAGACTGCTCAGTACCTGAGTCCGCTTGGAAAAAATCATATCTGCTGGCCTGGTGGTCTTCTCCGGACTCTGACAGCACTGCCAAAAAGCAGAGACGACAGGTAAAGCCTGAGGTGCTGACGTGACGTGCAAGAGCGGGTGCTGGGGGAAGAGCCTGCTGAGACACAGCCATCCTGAGGGCTGACACCGGCTGACCGCGGGAGAGCAAGTACCTGGCGTGCCGGCGCCTTGCGTTGCCTGCGCTTCGTCGGGAGGGACTGGCAGGGAGCCGCTGCTTCCGTCTGGAAACAAGAGCTTCTTCACAGCCTCTCGGTCCGTCTCTTGAGAAAGCAAGCAGGACAGCTGGATTAGATGGAACTGTTCCCCATCAGGGAGATGGCAGCATCAGGAGGCAAGACTTCTCAAAGACACCAGTAAGGTTTAGCAATAAGGCCTGGGCTTTTGGGGCTGCACCTGGTCACTACTCCAAACCATAGTCACACCTGACCTGCTGGCAGACCAGGAAATGGCGTGTGATCTTCTGGCTTGCCTTGCACATAGTGCGCTTTGGGCGAACGGCAAGGGGATGATGCTAAACGCCTTCCTCCTTCAAAGAGGACGGGAAGAAGCTGCAGCCAGGCCAGCCGGGGAAACAGCCCTTCTGAGAAGGGCCCTCACGCCCTTCCCTGTGAGCACCAGCAACAGTCACATTCGTCCCATCCCAGCTCTCGATCTGCAGACGGGAAATCGAGCGCAGCCCAAAAAGCCTGCTGAATCAGCGCAGGCCACAGCGTCTCCAGACATGTATCTAAAACCTCCGGCTGCCGAGTCTCACAGCTAAGGCACAGTGAAAAATACCCACCGTGTCGTCTCTCCAGTTCGTCCAGCATCTCCCTCAGGAGTGGAGATGGCTCCGGGCGCTTTTTTCCTCCTTCAGGTTGGTGGTACTGCGCTCTTGGAGGACCTTCACAGAAAGTATTTGGTTCAGTTTCACAGGACTAAATTATGGAAAACCAGTGCTTAGCCTGTGAGGTCAGCAGAGACAGACTGACTCACCCCTGCGGTGCCAGCCGGCCTGTGGCACAGCATCCAGCTGAGGAGCCGGAAAAGCCCTTCCCACGGGCACATCTGTAACTGAACAGGCAG
Source organism: Grus americana (assembly GCF_028858705.1). NCBI lineage: Eukaryota > Metazoa > Chordata > Aves > Gruiformes > Gruidae > Grus > Grus americana. Next base: position 16,431,347 of record NC_072862.1, on the reverse strand, counting down.
AGAAGCTTCCGTCATGGATTGCCAGCTGCATCGGCAGACCCGAACGGCAGAAGCGGTGAGAGGATCACGCGAGGAGAGGGCACACGCGCGCAGGGCTGCATCCTCACAGCTGCAGAGGCGCCCGGCTGGCTGACCTTTGGGCTTTGGGCTGGCAGCTCCCAGAGGGAGGGGAAAGCCATGACATACCCACGCAATCTGCCGGAGCCTCGCTCCTGGAACCCAGCTGGGAAGTGGGATCGCCTTCACCCGCAGGCACAGCTGCAAACAAGCGCAGGACAGAACAGCTCCCGTGACACAGTTTAAGATGATACTTCCCATCAGAGTTGTGCAGGGGAGTGCAATGCAAAGAGGGGGTCACTCCACGGCACTTGTCTCTGGGGGATTGCTCTCAGGCTCAAGGAAAGGGACACTGAGAACTTACCTCCAGGGTGCTCCAGGGGCTCCAAATCAACATCCAGCCAAGAAGCACCATTGTCGGCATCCTCGTCTAGAAGCAAGCACAGATGAGAAAGGTTTCCATTGCACTTTGGGATCCACTGCTGCCTCAGTGAATTCCAGGCTCTGGAAGGGGCTCAGGTAACAAGGTGGGAGCCAGAAGAAGGTCCAGCTTGGCAAAGCTGCAGAGGGGCCTGGTGGCCTCTTGGCTGGCTCCTGGCAGCTCTCCCAACACTCTTGCCAGGCCATCTGCAACACCCTTGAGGAGCGGATGGACCAACATGCGGCCCCTGGGGGCTTGCTTTCTGGGAGAGCGCTCTCGTACACAGCGGAAACCCTCGCTAAAGCACTGGAGGAAACAAACCAGCACCACACGTCTCGGGGAGAGGAGCCCGCCGGCCTGTGAAAGGCTGCACCAGCACCGCCTGCTTACCTGCTCCCTGTGCTCGCCACGGAGCAGCCCAGGCAGCCCTGGCATGCAGGGCCACCAGGAGGAGGAAGACGAGGAGAAGGCGGTGGGTGGGGGCCATGCTCCACCGCACTTGCACAGTAACGCTGCTGCTGCTGCTGCTGCTGCTGCTGCTGCTGCTGCTGCTGCTGCAGTAGTCGGGGCCAGAGGCTGAGCGCTCAGTTTATATGGCTGATGCGGCGCTGCTGGGCTCTGTGACCTCACAGCCCCACTGTGACCTCATGGCTGGGCCAAGGCTGCGTGGGGAGGGCTCTCAGGGTGCTGGCGGAGAGCTGCTGGAGCACAGCCGGGTGAGCTGTCCTTGTGGGGAGGGGAGCACGTCCCGCTGGGCAGCTCCGTCCAAGGGCTGGGACACAGTCCCACCGGGCTGAGCCCACAGCTCTGCCGTTTTCCGGGCGCTGTCACCGGGGTACGAGGAGCTCGCAGGCCCCAGAACAACAGGGAACCGCAGACGAGGGATTTCGGGCCCAGCGAGAAGCAGCAGCCCGGCCACTCGAGACCGAAGGAGCTCTCCCTTATTGCAGCTGCCTTGGCGTGACGCGTCCGGCCTCAGCCTGTCCGTGCACGAGTTAGCGCGCAGTCAGCGACCTGAGCGTCACTTTCCTTGGCAGTTAATGAAAAAACAAGGGACTGGCTGGGACTGGGAGGGACAGAGGCCTGGCGCATTCCCTTGGTTCCGCATGATTCTTCTGTTTGAGCAGGCTGAATAAATCCAAGGTGTACGCCGGGACGTATTGCTCTCGGGAGAATTACTGACCTCCTTGGGTGCTGTTACCAGCAGCTCATGAGGCTAAAGGGCGAGTCATTTTGAAGATTGTCCATTCCATCACATCCCTTTTCAGCTCCTTTGTGCAATTCCCTTGTTATTAATCCAAAAACATTTGCCCTGCTCCCAGATGGCTGTGAAGGAGGAAGGGGAAGGCTTGTGGGGCCAGGGATGCGAGCAAGGGGCTGCTGGCTGCCTGAGAAATGGAGAGCAGTGAGCTACGCCCAGCCGCTCACCTGGCCGAGCCCACGAATCCTGCAGCAAGCACGTGGGATCAATGCGGGGTCTGGGGGCACGCTCCCCTTCTACCGCCCTGACCAGTCTTCCAGGAGCAACCTGCAACCAAACCCGCTCAAAATGAGCGCTTTTCTTCCTCATCCTCCCCCTTCCCTGGGGTCTCTTCCCGCCTCCATTCTTCTGGCCTCGCAGTGGGGCTGGAAGCGCCTGCGGAGGCAAAGCAGAGCGCAACGCTCCCCAGGAAGCACAGGGAGAGCCCGAGAGACCATTCCCTGCTCCAGCTGATCCTCCCTCGATAGGGCCCCTTTCCTGAGCACACAGGCATCGCAAAGGATGTCACTATTCAATCCTCACCTTTTGGGGAGGACTTTTGTGGCAGGGCCGGTCTTCTCTTTGAGAGACAACTACCGGAGCTGACTTCCGCTGCTGGCAGGGCCTTGGCCCCAGAATGCAAGCGGACACCATCTTCTGGGGTCTTTAAAGAATAAAGCCCAGCTTTGCAAAGCTACTGGGGACAAAGCACAGCTCTCCCTCAACACCTCAGCTGTGTCCTAACACATTCATCTCTTGAGATCATCTCCGGTCACTGAATTATTTACCAGGCTCGATCACCTGCAACGTGGAGGGGATGAAGGGACATTTGACTTGAAAGCTGTTTCTGAAAATCAAGGCTCTGCTAGCAGTAGCCACCTAGAGAGCCCAAAGGTGATTTACTACAAGCTGGAATTATTGGAGAAGGCTGCTCCAATCCATTCACCTGAAAACACGTGCTTTGGATCAGACGCTACAACCTCCATGGGGTAAGCAAAGCCCATGAGTGCAAGCTCTATCTCCCTCTTCTGTTGACACCTGAAGAACGGTGAGCCAACACAGTATCGCCTTCGCTCCCGCCCGAGGTCAAAATTCAGTACTACCGCTCATTCCCAAAGCTCGCAACTCTTCACTCCAATGAGGCCGGCAGGATTGCTCCCATCACGCCGTGGGGCCTGGCTGCCTGTCCAGCAGGCAGCGAGCGCTAAAAGCCCGCCCGTTACCATCTGGGAGTGCAAGCCTTTCTCGAGCTACAGATGTGGCTCAGGCTCTCGTGAAACTGCTCCATCCTGGCACCTTCAAAACAGCTTGCTGAGGACGCAGAGCACATTGTCTTCTCCTACTACCTTAACTGTGCAGTGGGGAGAACAGCACCACTAACACGGCACCTAAATCAATCTTTTCATTTTTATCGGAGTAGCTCTTGTAGCTGAGCCAAAGCTCAGCTCAGCACCAGCACCAGCCAGCTGCCTTGCCATGCGTTCGGATGAGCCTGGATCTGGAGGCTTGCCGCTGCCAAGCCACTCGTTTTGATAACACTCTCCTACTTGTCAAGTGGGGAAACGCTTCAGAGGTCTGATTTGGCAGCTGTAGCCTCAGGGACATGCCGTCACGAGAGAAGTGCAGTTCCACGTGCCTAATGAAGCAACGAAGGCTGCCAGCATGGACCAACATACAGCCCCTCGGGCCTTTCTTACCGGGAGAGAGAGCTCTCACGCACACAGAGGGATCATAGAATCATCGTAGAATGGTTTGGGTTGGTTGGAAGGGACCTCAAAGACCATCTAGTTCCAACCCTCCACTAGCCCAGGTTGCCCAAAGCCTCATCCAACCTGGCCTTGAACGCTTCCAGGGATGGGGCCTCCACAACTTCTCTGGGCAACCTGTGCCAGTGCCTCACCACCCTCACAGGGAAGAATTTCTTTCTAACATCGAATCTAAATCTACCCTCTGTCAGTTTAAACCCATTCCCCCCTTGTCCTGTCACTACACTCCCTGATTAACAGTCCCTCTCCAGCTTTCCTGTAGGCCCCTTCAGGTACTGGCAGGCCGCAATTAGGTCTCCCCGGAGCCTTCTCTTCTCCAGGCTGAACAACCCCAACTCTCTCAGCCTGTTCTCATAGGAGAGGTGCTCCAGCCCTCTGACCAACTTTGTGTTGAAACCCTCGCTAAAGCAATGGAGAGAAAAAAACATCATCCACACTTCCCAGGCAGAAGCCTTAAAACCCTGTCCTCCTCAACACTTGAACAGCCTTGATTGTTAATGTGTGTTTTGCTTCCGTGTCCGGAGGCCACAGCCTTATCAGCACAGCTGAGCTGGTGCCAATGCTTCAGCCAGCCTTTCCACAGGCTGTTCAAGCGGGGGTGTGGGGGCCACCACTTTGTTACTCCCAAGGCAGCAAAAGCCTTGCTCAGGGAGGCTCTGACCAGGAGGCTCAGCACCCAGATGCGGAGATACTTGACAGCACCCCCACTTGGTGATGGCCCATCAATTAGGGCCCATTACTAAGCAAGGACCTTTGCTTTGCCCCCAGCAGGCTTGTTTGCCAGGCTTGTGTCCCTGGAGCTGTTCTAGATGCCTTCCCTCTTTTCCTGGCTATGCCATTTGAGCAGGTCCATGGCCAGATGACCCTGCTGCAATAAACCAGTCCGTGCCACTGGCCAGGTGGGGCTCCCGTACCGTGCGGCGCTCAGGTTGGTGTCGCTGGCTGTGGCCGTGGGCTCCCCCAGCGCATCGTGGCCCCGCCACTGGTTGGAGGAGCCAGTGTGCCCGGCCCCTGCCTGCACCACGGCTGCACCGGGCTGGTGCCTCGCGGGGTTTGCTGTTGGTACCACTCGGACACTTGTGCAACATCTTTATCCACAGACAAACGGCCGACTGGTCCCAGAAGCTGTCGGTCAGGGGTCTGTGAGCGTGCTGCAATGCCGACCCTGGCGGGGCCACCTTCAGCGCTGTCCGGAGGGCCGGGGGGGGCCTTTTGGGTTGAGGCTGGAGAGCACCAGGCTGATCCTGCAGCTGCAGAGTGGTTGGGGTCAGGCTGTGGGGTTGCGGGTGCCGTGGGGACCATGTGGAGGCCGGGTGTGAGGGCCGTGTGGCCACCTGGTGCGAGGGCCGTGTGGCCGCCGGGTGCGAGGGCCGTGTGGCCGCCTGGTGCGAGGGCCGTGTGGATGCCGGGTGCGAGGGCCGTGTAGCCGCCTGGTGCGAGGGCCGTGTGGACGCCGGGTGCGAGGGCCGTGTGCCGCCTGGTGCGAGGGCCGTGTGGATGCCGGCTGCGAGGGCCGTGCGGCCGCCTGGTGCGATTGCCGTGTAGAGGCCGGGTGCGAGGGCCGTGTGGCTGCCTGCTGTGAGGGCTGTGTGGAGGCCAGGTGCGAGGGCTGTGTGGAGGCCGGGTATGAGGGCCGTGTGGCTGCCTGCTGTGAGGGCTCTGTGGAGGCCAGGTGTGAGGGACGTGCAGAGGCTGTGTGCGAGGGCCGTGTGGCTGCCTGGTGCAAGGGCCGTGTGGGCCGCCGGGTGCGAGGGCCGTGTGGACGCCGGGTGCGAGGGCTGTGTGGATGCCGGTGCGAGGGCCGTGCAGAGGCCGCCTGGTGCGATGGCCGTGTAGAGGCTGGGTATGAGGGCCGTTTGGCTGCCTGCTGGGAGGGCTGTGTGGAGGCCAGGTGCGAGGGCCGTGCGGCCGCCTGGTGTGAGGGCCGTACAGAGGCCGGGTGCGAGGGCCGTGTGGCCACCTGGTGCGAGGGCCGTGTGGATGCCTGGTGCGAGGGCCGTGTGGATGCCGGGTGCGAGGACCGTGTGGACGCCGCATGCGAGGGCCGTGTGGCCGCCTGCTGTGAGGGCCGTGTGGCCGCCTGGTGCGAGGGCCGTGCGGACGCCTGGTGCGAGGACTGTGGGAACCGTGGGGAGGCCGAGCGCGCCGGTTTGCCAGGCAGGAGCCCTGGCTGCTGGATTTCAGTCCAGCTCTCAGGGCTGCTGGGGTAGCTGGTCCAGCTGGCGATGCTGCTCTGGCTGATGGTGCTGTCCGGGCTTGATGGCTGTGTGGAGGCTGGGCGCGGGGGCCGTGGGGGCGCTGAGCGCGCCGGTTTGCCAGGCAGGAGCCCTGGCTGCTGGTTTTCGGTCCAGCTCTCAGGGCTGCCGGGGCGGCTGGCAATGCTGCTCCGGCTGGTGCGGCTGTCTGGGCGCGAGGGGCGGCCACCGGCTTCCAGCCAGTCTCCGGAACCTGCCATGGCGCGCCTGTGGAGAGAGGAGGCTGCTGCGGCCCTGAACTCCAGTCAGAGCAAGATCCTGAGAAGGCCGCCCAGGAATTAAGTTGAAGCATCCGACAGCAGCAGCAGAAGCCTCGGCAGAGTTTTTTCGCCAACCACTAATTCGCCGCTCCGCAGCAGCCTGGCGAGAAAAGCTTCGTGGCTATGAGCAGCCACCTAAGCAAGCAGCGTGTGTGTGTGTGTGTGCGCGCGCGTGTGTGTGGAGAACTAAATCAACGACTCACTCTTTTTTCTTCTGCCGCCGCCAATGGATCACGATGCAGCAGACCACTATGATAACTGGCACGGAAATCACGCCTGCTGCTGTGCCTATCATACAGCGCCTTCGCACATCTTGGGGGCATAAAACAGCTGCGGTCCTCTGGGGACGGTCAGCACTTGCAATTCTCTTTCCGACCGCATCTGGAGGAGCAATTCAGGATGTTAGTCCGTCCTGTGCACCACTGGTGAGCTTGCAGCACTTCTCTTTGATATGGCCAGCTTTCGGGACATGTCTCCCACTTAGGGACCCCAGCAAGACTGCTCAGTACCTGAGTCCGCTTGGAAAAAATCACATCTGCTGGCCTGGTGGTCTTCTCCGGACTCTGACAGCACTGCCAAAAAGCAGAGACGACAGGTAAAGCCTGAGGTGCTGACGTGACGTGCAAGAGCGGGTGCTGGGGGAAGAGCCTGCTGAGACACAGCCATCCTGAGGGCTGACACCGGCTGACCGCGGGAGAGCAAGTACCTGGCGTGCCGGCGCCTTGCGTTGCCTGCGCTTCGTCGGGAGGGACTGGCAGGGAGCCGCTGCTTCCGTCTGGAAACAAGAGCTTCTTCACAGCCTCTCGGTCCGTCTCTTGAGAAAGCAAGCAGGACAGCTGGATTAGATGGAACTGTTCCCCATCAGGGAGATGGCAGCATCAGGAGGCAAGACTTCTCAAAGACACCAGTAAGGTTTAGCAACAAGGCCTGGGCTTTTGGGGCTGCACCTGGTCACTACTCCAAACCATAGTCACACCTGACCTGCCGGCAGACCAGGAAATGGCGTGTGATCTTCTGGCTTGCCTGGCACATAGTGCGCTTTGGGCGAACGGCAAGGGGATGATGCTAAACGCCTTCCTCCTTCAAAGAGGACGGGAAGAAGCTGCAGCCAGGCCAGCCGGGGAAACAGCCCTTCTGAGAAGGGCCCTCACGCCCTTCCCTGTGAGCACCAGCAACAGTCACATTCGTCCCATCCCAGCTCTCGATCTGCAGACGGGAAATCGAGCGCAGCCCAAAAAGCCTGCTGAATCAGCGCAGGCCACAGCGTCTCCAGACGTGTATCTAAAACCTCCGGCTGCCGAGTCTCACAGCTAAGGCACAGTGAAAAATACCCACTGTGTCGTCTCTCCAGTTCGTCCAGCATTTTCCTCAGGAGTGGAGATGGCTCCGGGCGCTTTTTTCCTCCCTCAGCTTGGTGGTACTGCGCTCTTGGAGGACCTTCACAGAAAGTATTTGGTTCAATTTCACAGGACTAAATTATGGAAAACCAGTGCTTAGCCTGTGAGGTCAGCAGAGACAGACTGACTCACCCCTGCGGTGCCAACCGGCCTGTGGCACAGCATCCAGCTGAGGAGCCGGAAAAGCCCTTCCCACGGGCACATCTGTAACTGAACAGGCAGAGAAGCTTCCGTCATGGATTGCCAGCTGCATCGGCAGACCCGAACGGCAGAAGCGGTGAGGGGATCACGCGAGGAGAGGGCACACGCGCGCAGGGCTGCATCCTCACAGCTGCAGAGGCGCCCGGCTGGCTGACCTTTGGGCTTTGGACTGGCAGCTCCCAGAGGGAGGGAAAAGCCACGACGTACCCACGCGATCTGCCGGAGCCTCGCTCCTGGAACCCAGCCGGGAAGTGGGATCGCCTTCGCCCGCAGGCACAGCTGCAAACAAGCGCAGGACAGAACAGCTCCCCTGTGTCACGGAACCACACAAACTTGGCCAGTCCAGTTAAGAAACAAACAATCAAAAATACTTATTTTACAAGAGAGAATGGGAAAAACCAAGTTTTGTTCTAGGTGAAACCACTCTGGCTTCTTTAAGAATCCACAGGTTCATGATGTCGGTTGGGATATTAATACTACAGCGCTGACTGAAGAGCTCCTAAGGTTTATGGTTGCGCAAAATCACTCACCCGTGTAAGATGAGGTCTCTCAATCTGTACAGAAGATGAACCGCAGGTGGCGTTCCAACACACGGGGAGAGCCCCTGACCACAAACCCGGCTACTCTGAGGGAGACTGACTCAAGATGGCCCCCTCGCAGGACTCCGTTTATACCCAATTCGACTCTGACCTGTGGTCATATATGTGGTCATATCACGTAGGTCCCTATTGGCCAAAGACCTCAGCTTTGTCTCCCATCAACTGAAACTGCCGGTGCCCTGCGGGCATGATTCAAACTGCGGCAGGAATGTTTGCCCGCAGGCTTTGTCGGGGCGGGTGCATCTGCCACATAATCCACCCCGTGACAGCAGTCATGATTCGACTGGTTTCCTTGGAGTAGTGGTACAGTCACCTCCTGCCTCCACAGTTAAAAGGGAGCACAGTCTTGGTGAGTCTGAATTCTCATTGTGGATCATTGTTTCTCAATTGTTCTATGGCTATATTAGTATATCATTTACATGAACAGGTTCTAAGGGAGTGTATGTTACAACTGACACAGATCTTACGAATGTGCACTTAATACAACTTCTAATAATTCTTGTAATCTGTATTATAACTACAGTCATTATCAAAGACTGAAGGAGACTGGTTAGCCATCCAGCAAGAGAAAATCCAAACATGTCAAAAACTTTCCCCAGCCAGTTCGTTCCTAGTCCAGCGACAATCGCTTCTCAATCTTTGGCTACTTTCTTCATCTTGTTGATTTGGTCTTAAAGTGGTATTGATACATTTGGGATGTGGACACAACAGTCATCCACTGACAGGTTCAGAACTCCACATACGCCTTCCTCCTTTAACAGCATGAGGTCTGAAACAGCTCGGTTTTGAATGGTCATTTTACTGGTATGTTGTAACTGATCATCTAAAAACTTCAGATTGTCAGATGTGTTGGCTAAAGCCGATAGTTGTAGGCCTAGATCCAAAACAGCTTGTCGGTTTTGTACTGGGGCAATTCTTGCTCCAAATAATGATTCCATCCACCACCCAATTCGTGTTAGGGCTTCTTGCCATCCTTTCCGTAAATCCCTTGGTCTACAGTCCCACCACTGGTGTGGGATTGGCCCTTCCCGATAAATGGGACAGAGGGAGAGCACAGCCAGTGTACAGGCTAGCCCAGGAACAGTTGAATGTAGTCGGGAGTATAGGTGACCATCAGAGCATGCCCATACTAAGTTAGGGGGTGCAAGGACAGTGGATGTTTGGCATGGACCTGGTATAGTAGTAACAGAAGGACAATAGCCTTTCTTACTACCATCTAAGACAGAGGGTCATGAGTAACCGGTATTACTGCACAAGCAGCTCTGTGTTATAGGTCTCTTAATGGGAGGGTATAGCCATAGTAATGGCATCTTGTCAATGTCTTTGCATCCAATTTCTACTTGGCAGTTCCAGAGAGCAGATTTCCTCACTGGGGGTGTCTTATCCTTGTTCCCATCCCAACTGGGCATATAGGTATGCGTAGCTCACATGTAGTTCAGAGGACAGTCAAATGAGTTTCAATTACATGTGCTGGGACACTCATTACTATGCCTTTCATGGCGTTTAATACACCATGAGGCATTTAACAGTTTTGTATACTGTTGAGACTGATTGTCAGCACTCCAAGTATTACATTCAGTAGCTCCCCATGATTTCATGGTACAGTGCCATTCACACTCCACCTCGTGGTATCAATAGGGGGTTGGAGAATATAATTGCATCTTGCACCCCATACCAAGCTCGCATTTAAGGCACCTGGTGACCAACTATAGACAACGTAAGTGTAACCCTTGCCTTCAGGCCTTTTGAAATACCAGCTATAATTGTTATACCGCTTCCGTGTGAGCTCAACAACACGTGCTATGTTAATGTCTTGCACAAAAATTGTTAAGGGGTCTTCTGCTGACATGGGGGTAGGTGGACAAACCGTCACTGAGGTTAGATTCATCATTTGGGCAAACCCTATTGTCGTTTTCACTACCATGTTATCATCCAGGTCTTTGCTGTCCGCATCAGCCAGCATTACTACTGCTAGTAGGAGCCGCAGCAGGACAGCCCTCCTCTTCATTGTCCTGTAAGAAAGCACCAAAAACAAACAAAAAAAAATCAACCCTCGGTCCTTTGAACCAGGTTTCAGTGTTCCCCTCAGTCAGGGATTATCCACCAAGTACTTATATAGTGGGTCTTTCCGCTCCTGTCTAGGGCTTCCCAGGCATATAAGCCTCTTGGTTTTGCCAGGGTCATGGGTACAATGCCAATGGAAGGTAGTTTCTCCATGACAGGTCGGCCTATACATGATCAAAAGGATCAGTTCCCACTGAGGACATCAGGTATGGGGGCATCACCCATCAATGGTCCCGTGGGACAAAATGCTCATGTCATTGGGCTTCCATAATTTCCCCATCAGTTATTAACAGTGAAGACTGCTTGTGGCAATCATATGTCCCAGTTATGGCGCAAGACATCAGCATGTCTTTTAACCAAACCATTGGTTCGCTCAACTATCCCATTGGCCTGGGGATAATATGGTGTGTGAAATGCCCATTTGATACCTTCTATCCACGCCCAGTCTTGTACCACTGTGGCTGTGAAATGCGACCCATTGTCACTCTGAATACATTCAGGAATGGGCAAAATACCAAACCATTCTTTGCGGCACTTGGACTGTCTGATCTCCTGTGGCTGTGCCAACAGCTGTGGCCATGGTTAATCCTGCTATCACCTCTACTCCTATCAAAATTTGTCTTTTTCCATGTGAAGGTCTCAAGGGCGCGACATAATTTGCCAGGTGCTCCAAAGAGCTTTATCTCGTTTGATATGCTGGGCAGGGGCTTGATTTGGGTGGCTGGCCCTGAGCCTGATTTGGCATTGTGGGCAATGGTAGTAGAGTGTTTATATCCTTGAGGCAGTCGGTTAAAGGTGTACTGCACTCCTTCCCAAGTGAAAGCAAATTGGGGTTTATCCTCTTCTCTCAGGGGTATCAAAGAACATGTCTTTAACATCTAAAGTGGCCATCCATGCGTGAGCGGCTGCCTGGATTGCCATCACCACCGATGTTATACTCAGGATAGCAGCACTTAAGGGTGGAGTATTACTATTCAATTTTCTATAATCAATTGTTAGACACCACCATCCATCAGGCTTACGGACTGGCCAAACTGGAAAATTGTATGGTGAGTGGGTCCAACTTATGATCTGCTTTTTTTCAAGATTGTTAATTACATCTGTAATGCCCTGTTTTGCTGCAGTTGGCAAAGAGTATTGAGAAACACAGGTTACTTTAGATTGTGGTAGCGCAGGTGCAAGCTGCAGGGTTCTAACATGGGCAGCTTTTGCCCACTGACTTCGAAAACTCCATCTTGCCATTAGGTACACAGCACCGCCTGCCTGCTAATACATCAAATCCCAATATATTTTCCTTATGAAGGCTTAGGGCCACTTACACAGCTGTCATTCTTGTCTCCCCAGGTAGCCAAAGTTGAATCTGAGCTAAAGGACATTTTTCTGCTGTACCTGTTACACCTATTATATTTATAGCTTTTCTTGAGGGTTTAATTCCCAATTTCTCAGCGTGTTGCTTATTCAAAACGCTAATTTGGGCTCCTGTATCAATTAAAAAGTCTAAACTTAGCCGTCTTAGACCCACAGGGTTCATTAGCAGGAATTCACCATGCTGAGTGGGCGGCCCGACCACCAAACCGCGGCTTCCAGCTCTGTAACTCTTGCAGCTCCTCTCGCAGAGGCCCGAAAGGGTTAAGGTTCCTCTCCCGGGCGGGCGCGGTTGCCGGCACTTCCTGTTGTTCTTTAATCTCCCCCTCTAGCAATTCCACCAGTTTCCGGACCTGAGCCGTAGATTGCCCATGCAGCATTGCTCCAGGTGTTCCTAGTGCTAATACCTTTCACCAAAGGCTATTTCTTTCTGAATCCTAAGTCCGGTCCGACCCGCCCCGGAAAAGGCCCCTGCTCCCGGCGTGGAGGCCGCTCAGGGTGGGGTTTGCGATCCGCTTGTCCGACCCTCGTGTTCCCCTCGGCGCCACCCCCGGGAGCAGTCCGTCCCATCTCGCGCCCGTAAGTCACTATGTTGTGTAACGTCTCCGCCCAAGTCAAAACGTGGGCGGGGGGGGGGTGGTCTGAAGGTGTTGCCGATTTTGCTCAATGGCTCTCTGAACCCTTTCTCTCAGGGACTGAACATGTATTTTCAAAGCGTCCGGCAATCCCCTAATAAGAGGTCTCAGGTGGTTGGGGTCTACTGGTGCAGCCACCGGTATCACTTGCTGCCCTCTTTCATACACTGCTTGAATACAAGCGGCTTTTTGCACTCCTTCGGCTAGCTCTGACAATCCCTTTATTTTAATGGTAATAGGTTCCCCCCTGCTCTTTGGGGTCCACACCCTCAGCCCAATAAGCCACTCAGGGTGTTCATGGCTGGTTGCCCTGCGGTCCGTCAATCAGAAACGTTCCCAGACCCCAAAACCCTCTCGCTTCTTCATCACTCGACGGTATCCAATGAGCCCCGTTAGACTCCCCACAAATACTCCGTTTCCGTCTCTCCAGGTTTTCACGAGAACTTTGCTTGCAATTCACTGAGCTCGGGTCCTGACCAGGGAATGGTGCGGACTGTGGTTCATGGGTTCCTGCCTTGCGGACCCGTGTGCCTCTCTGCTTTAATAAGAGGTCGCACGTCCCTTTCCTTCAGTTCCTCCGTTTCCTCGGAGCTGTTTTCATCAGGGTCTCCCCAGATATCCCCATCCCAATCCTCGGGGTCTGCACCCAAAATTAATTTTCGATTTGGAAGATACTGGGATTTTTCTCTGCTTGTGCTAGCATTAGTTCAATTTTTTGTTGCAACAGATGTGTCTGCTCTTTCTCTTTGAGATTCTCCTTTCAAACAATCTATTTCTAGCTGTTTCTTTAAATTGTCCGTGGCTAATCTTTCACAATCATTATTTTGTTTCTATGCTTGAATCAAGCAGGCACCTAGGATGGCACACACAGTTCCTTTAGCCATTTCGACTATTTCCATGGCATTGTTCTGTCCCCTCCATGACCACTACTGGGTCAGATCATTTCTCCTTTGCCCAATCAAAACCTGCAGAAAGATTTCAGCTGTGCTTCCATAACAACTCCTCAGTAGACATCCTGCCGACTACTCCAATTTAAAATGTCACAGAACCACACAAACTAGGCCAGTCTGTCACCGAAATCCGGGAATAAACCTCCTAACACCGATGTAGTGTTAAAAGGCAGGCATTCTTTATTGCAGCGCTGGATGCACGGGGGATAGCTCCACCCAACGTGCATGCCAGGTGATCACCAACACACAGGTTATGTAGGAGCAAAACATACATATTCATCGTTTGTCTCAGAAAGGGCAGTCCTACGATAATCATTTCTTAGAATCCATTTCCATATTCTCCTCCCCGTCACGCATGCTCAGTGATTTGAGTCGGTGGTCCTCAAGGGTCTCTGGTGGTCGTCAGCGGTCTCGCACCCGTGTCCGCTGCGTGACCCTCTTCTTGCAGGCATGCGCAGTATCCTTGCTGTGGATGCACCTGTCCATAACAACTTACTTCATAAGATTAATATCTCCAAACCTGTTGTTCACTTTGGTAGGGACTGTACATGGAACATAGCAGCACTGTACCTTGCCATGGTCAGTTAGCTTCATTACCTGTTCCCTTGGTTACAAACTAATTAGCTCAACCTGATTCTATAGTTTCTGTTTCACGGCCCCTATCCCACGGTTACATTTCCCCCCTTTGGAAGTTTTGAAATAATAACTTTTCAATACTTCCACTCATATTGTCCTATCCTAGACACATTACAGATGTTCTTAAACTTGTAAGCGTAGCATCTACACCCCAGTGTGTCTGCTCACGTTTCTCTTTTGCAAGTTCTAACATAACTTGTGGAGTTACTATTACCTGATTTTTCTGGTGTTACCCACCATCCTTCCGTATTCTGAGATGCTTTGAAGTGCTCTGCCAATTGTTCATCTAGTTTGCTGTATCTTGCTTTTCAATTTGGAATTTTCATCGGTTTTACTGGTACTAGTGCAAGGATACCTTGTCCTGCAGCCTCCTTTGCAGCTTTATCTGCCAATCGATTACCGTCTGACCAAACTGATGAGCCTTGCAATGCATTACAGCCACTTCCTTCAGTTTCTGCACATCTTGTAGGAGTTGAAGAACTTCCTCCTTATGCCTTATCGGTGATCCTTGGGCTGATAACAGCCCTCTTTCTTTCCAGATGGCTCCATGAGCATGGATCACACCAAATGCATATTTGGAATCCGTCTGTATGTTTACCCTTTTCCCTTCTGCCATCCGTAAAGCCTGCTTTAACGCCACCAATTCTGCTTTCTGCGCCGATGTATTTGCAGGTAGCGTCCCTGACTCCAATACCTTGTCGGTGGTAACAACAGCATATCCGGCCATTCGCCTTCCTTCTTGCACGAAACTGCTTCCGTCCGTAAACAGTTCCAGATCAGGATCCTTCAAAGGTTTGTCTGTCAGGTCCGGCCTGCTGGAATAAACTTGTTCAATGGTTAGCAGGCAATCCTGTTCCAATTTCTCGGTAGGATTTTTTTGTTGGCAGGAACGTTGCTGGATTTACAATTGCTGTTGTTTTTAATTCCACATCATCTTGTTCCAATAGGACAACCTGGTATTTCGACATTCTGCTGGGGGATAGCCAGTGACCCCCCTTTCGTTCTAAGACAGTTATTACCATATGTGGTACGTATACCGCTATCTTTCGGCCCATAGTCAATTTTCAAGCTTCCTGAATCAGCAGCACCGTTGCTGCCACGGCACGCAAACATCCTGGCCATCCTTTACTCACGGTGTCAAGTTGTTTGGAGAAGTACCCCACCGGCCGCTTCCAAGACCCCGGCCGTTGCGCCAGCGCTCCAAGGGCCAGATGTTGACTTTCGTGCACAAACAGCTCAAAAGGTTTGGTTAGATCAGGTAAACCCAATGCAGGGGCCATCATTAATGCCTTTTTGAGTTCTTGAAATGATTTGTGGCCTTCAGGTGTCCAAATCAAATATTGGTTTTTGGATTCCTTCAGGGCTTCATATAGGGGTTTCACATGCAGTCCATAATTTAGAATCCAGAGTCGACACCACCCAATCATTCCCAGAAAGGCTCTCAGTTCCTTTGGACTGTTAGGTTCGGGGATCTGACAAATGGCTTCTTTCTTTCTTTCGTTTCCCAGTTGTCTCTGTCCTTCAGATATCTCAAATCCCAAATAAATCACTGCTTCTTTCCCTATCTGGGCCTTGTTTCTGGAAACTCTATATCCTCCTTGGCCCAGGAAATTCAAGAAACTGATGGTCATTTCAAAACATGTTTCTTTGCTTTCTGCTGCTATCAGGATGTCATCCACATACTGTAATAACATACCTTCTCCTTGATTCTGTTTCTTCCACATTTCTAACTCTTTTGCCAATTGATTTCCAAATAGTGTGGGGCTATTCTTAAATCCTTGCGGAAGTACAGTCCATGTTAGTTGCATTTTTCGTCCTGTAGCAGGACTTTCCCATTCAAAAGCAAATATGCTTTGACTTTTTGTATCCAGAAGTATGCAAAAGAAGGCATCCTTTAAATCCAGTACAGTAAACCATTTATGTTCCTCCTTCAAAGATGTCAGTAAAGTGTATGGCTTGGCCACTACTGGGTGTATATCTTGAACTATTTGATTTACGGCCCTCAGATCCTGAACCAATCGGTAGTATCCCTTGCCTCCTGATTTCCTTACTGGTAATATAGGGGTATTATATTCTGATTCACATTCTACTAACAGCCCATATTCTAAAAATTTTGTAAGTAATTCCTCTAATCCCTTTCGAGCCTCCCACTTAATAGGATACTGTTTTTGCCTTACCGGCTTGGCTCCAGGTTTTAAAGTCACCTTTACTGGTTCTGCCAGTTTGGATCATCCTGGAACTTCACTTGCCCATACCAAAGGGGTTACTGCATTGTCCACCACTTCTGGAATCTGTTCCTCCTTGGAGGAATCCTGTAACATAAACACTCTCGCCTCTATGGCTTTTGATTCTGGTATTAGTAATCTGATTTCTCCATCTTTAAAAATTATTTGTGCATCTAATTTGCTTAATAAATCTTGTCCCAATAAGGGCAACGGACATTTGGGCATGTACAAAAATTGATGTGTTACCCGCTGTTTTCCCAGCTTAAATTTTAACAGTTTCAAGAAAGGCTAGTTCTCTTTTTGCCCCGTCGCACCAACACCCTCTGCTGATTTATGGCTGAGTGTCGCTTTACACGTTTATTATTCTCAGTCAAGATTGCCAGAATTTTTCCATCCCTTTGCATTTGTCTGACTTCTTTTGCTTTTTCTCTGTTGTTATACGCAGTCCAGGCTACTTCAAGCGTTTTACCTAAGTCTCTGGACTCAGCCCCTCCCACTTTCTGGAGTTTTTTTCTAGGGCTGATTATCCCATAAATATAGAGGCCAATTGTATAGCTTCTTCCGTGGTGTTTTTTGGTTTGGTTTTGGTTTTGGTTTTGGTTTACTCTGGGTCCAAATTAGTGTATTTTCTAGCAGTCACCTTCAGTCTTTCCATAAAGGCTGAAGGGGACTCATGTAATTCTTGTCTCACTTCATAAAGTTTAGACCAATGAATTGCTTTTGGCATTGCATGTCTATCACCAAACAAAATCCACTTCTGAGATCTAGTCAGCATCCCTCTGGGTCCCGGATGATTAGGGTCCCACTCAGGGTTTGTGGATGGAAAATTCTGGTCCACTGTCCCTTGTATAATCCCATTGGCATGAGCTCCTTCTACTTGTTTTCTGGCCATATTCAATACCATTTTCTTTTCAGTATCTTCCAACAAAGTATCCAATATTACTTGCAAATCCTCCCAATTGGGGTTTTGGGTTCTGATTATTGTTTCAACTACTTTGGCAACTCTTTCGGGATCATCCCAATAAGTGCCTGCAGTTTCTTTCCATGCTCTTAAATCAGTTGAGAAGGGAACTTCTACCATTACCGGACCCTCATTACCAACTGCCTGTCGAAGAGGGGCCTGGAGGGGAGTTAATCCGTCTCCTCCCCCTCTTCCCCTTGTCCTCCCAGCAACCGGGCTGAATCCTTCTGCCTCTCCTTCCACAGGAGGGGCGGAAGCGTTGTTAGCCTCCAGATTTTGATCCCCCTGATCATTTCCTAGCCTTCTGCGAGGTGCAACCAATAATTCCACGTCATCTTCTTCAAATTCACATTTAAACCACCGCTTACCAGTATCATAAGCTGAGCAACCTTTTCCAAATTTTTATCAGGTTCCTGCCCCTTTAATGCCATTACCACAGAACTAGGTGAAACCAATTCACATTGCTTTTGCCATTCCGGATGGTTTCGCAGTGTGGACAAACAAATCTACACATGCCGTTTCATTCCATTTACCTTCCCTCTTACAAAATAGCATCAATTGCAAAATTGTGTTATATTGCAATGTCCCATTTTCCGGCCACTTTTCCCCACTCTCTAAAGCATACAGTGGCCACCAATGATTACAATATTCAATCAATTGTTTCCGAGTCAAAGGATCAATTCTTCCCAGATCTTTCCAACGTTCCAAAATACATCCCAGTGGTGTTTTTTGTGGGATTGGTTTCTTACTCGGAAAAGTACCCATCTCCCAGGGACTTAGTGGTTGTGATTGTACACTATCACAAGCACTAGTCAGAGGGACCCCAACCCGTGTTAGAGCTCCCTCAGGGATTTCTCTCGGTGCGGGCCTGTCCCGCCACGGTGGTAAGAGCAAATATTCAAAAGAGCAAATATTCAAATCAAAAAAGAATGCCTTTACCTCTCCCAGGGGTCTTGCTCAGAGCTCTTTGGTCCGGGGATCGGAGGCTCTCCCCGAGAATTACCCGGTGCCGGCTGGAGGTCCTGCGATCCCACGGATCCGTTGAGGTTCAAAAGCAGTGTCCCATTTGGGTCGCCAAAACCTGTCACCGAAATCCGGGAATAAACCTCGTAACACCGATGTAGTGTTAAAAGGCAGGCATTCTTTATTGCAGCGCTGGATGCACGGGGGATAGCTCCACCCAACGTGCATGCCAGGTGATCACCAACACACAGGTTATGTAGGAGCAAAACATACATATTCATCGTTTGTCTCAGAAAGGGCAGTCCTATGATAATCATTTCTTAGAATCCATTTCCATATTCTCCTCCCCGTCACGCATGCTCAGTGATTTGAGTCGGTGGTCCTCAAGGGTCTCTGGTGGTCGTCAGCGGTCTCGCACCCGTGTCCGCTGCGTGACCCTCTTCTTGCAGGCATGCGCAGTATCCTTGCTGTGGATGCACCTGTCCATAACAACTTACTTCATAAGATTAATATCTCCAAACCTGTTGTTCACTTTGGTAGGGACTGTACATGGAACATAGCAGCATTATACCTTGCCATGGTCAGTTAGCTTCATTACCTATTCCCTTGGTTACAAACTAATTATCTCAACCTGATGCTATAGTTTCTGTTTCATGGCCCCTGTCCCACGGTTACAAGTCCAGTTAACAAACAATCAAAACTACTTATTTTACAAGATGGAAGGGGAAAAACTAAGTTTTGTTCTAGGCGAAACCACTCTGGGTCCAACACACATTAACAATCCACAGGTTCATGATGTCGGTTGGGATATTAACACTACAGCGCTGACTGAAGAGCTCCTAAGGTTTATGGGTGATGACCCAAAATGTGCAAGATCACTCACCCGTGTAAGATGAGGTCTCTCAATCTGTACAGAAGATGAACCGCAGGTGGCGTTCCAACACACGGGGAGAGCCCCTGACCGCAAACCCGCTACTCTGAGGGAGACTGACTCAAGATGGCCCCCTCGCAGGACTCCGTTTATACCCAATTCGACTCTGACCTGTGGTCATATATGATCACGTAGGTCCCTATTGGCCAAAGACCTCAGCTTTGTCTCCCATCAACTGAAACTGCCGGTGCCCTGCGGGCATGATTCAAACTGCGGCAGGAATGTTTGCCCGCAGGCTTTGTCGGGGCGGGTGCATCTGCCACACCATAACACAGCTTCAGATACTTCCCATCAGAGTTGTGCAGGGGAGTGCAATGCAAAGAGGGGGTCACTCCACGGCACTTGTCTCTGGGGGATTGCTCTCAGGCTCAAGGAAAGGGACACTGAGAACTTACCTCCAGGGTGCTCCAGGGGCTCCAAATCAACATCCAGCCAAGAAGCACCATTGTCGGCATCCTCGTCTAGAAGCAAGCACAGATGAGAAAGGTTTCCATTGCACTTTGGGATCCACTGCTGCCTCAGTGAATTCCAGGCTCTGGAAGGGGCTCAGGTAACAAGGTGGGAGCCAGAAGAAGGTCCAGCTTGGCAAAGCTGCAGAGGGGCCTGGTGGCCTCTTGGCTGGCTCCTGGCAGCTCTCCCAACACTCTTGCCAGGCCATCTGCAACACCCTTGAGGAGCGGATGGACCAACATGCGGCCCCTGGGGGGCTTGCTTTCTGGGAGAGCTCTCTCGTACACAGCGGAAACCCTCGCTAAAGCACTGGAGGAAACAAACCAGCACCACACGTCTTGGGGAGAAGAGCCAGCTGAGCTCTGGGACGTATTCCTCTCAGGAGAATTACTGACCTCCTCCGGTGCTGTTACCAGCAGCTCATGAGGCTAAAGCGTGATTGATTTTGAAGATTGTCCATTCCATCACATCCATTTTCACGTCCTTCGTGA
This sequence comes from Grus americana, assembly GCF_028858705.1. NCBI lineage: Eukaryota > Metazoa > Chordata > Aves > Gruiformes > Gruidae > Grus > Grus americana. The sequence continues at coordinate 16,411,480 of NC_072862.1, read as the reverse complement.
ATTCACTCTCTAGGACTTATTTTGAAGTTTTAGAAAGCAGGCATTCTTTATTGCAGCGCTGGGTGCACGGGGGATAACTCCACCTAACGTGCACACCCAAAAGACAAAACTAGCAAGTATTTATACTGTGCTAATATACATATTCAGTATCTTTCCGAGTAGTGCTTATCACATTCAAGGATCTTCCGGGAACTCCTTAGCATATGCTAATGTCTTTCGTGCATGCTTGTTGGCACCTCCAGGTGGTCCTCGGGGGTCTTCGCACTCAGTCCTGGTATCACATATACCTTATCCCTCAAGGCTGGTTTTGTGATCACCTTGTAACTTTCTTATCTTTGCGCATCTGTTTTTCCAAGGCCGAGCTGTTTAAAATGAGATTGTTCCAGAGCTTCTTATCTTACAACTAATTATTTTCTAAGTTACGACGGTTTCCCTTTTGTTTGGTTACATCTGTTGAGCAATGGCTCTAATTGCTTGAATTGATCTTAATATTTCAATATTCACAGGTATCAGATGCACCCGATGAGGAGAATCCTCCTGTCCCCAAAAAGGAGACTCTGCCAACTGGTGGCCTCACGTTTCTGTGCTATCAAGGGAAAACACACAGGTACGTGTCAGGCTGCAAGGGAGAGAGGGACAGTGAGGGGAAAGGTAAGCTGACGGTGGTGTCTCCACCCTAGAGCTTTTAGGTGCAGTAGGACAAAGTCCCAGGCCCTCAGGGCTTCGCAGACTTCAGAGCAATGCCGCTAGCAGTTTTTCGACACTGGACACGAGAGCCTCAGGGAATCTGGAGACCTTCCATACACTGTGACTTTCCCAGCTCACTGACCTGGCGTGATCAGCGGGCAATTGCAGGCAGGCATGGCCAGTCTTCTCTTTGAGAGACAACTACCGGAGCTGACTTCTGCTGCTGGCAGGGCCTTGGCCCCAGAATGCAAGCGGACACCATCTTCTGGGGTCTTTAAAGAATAAAGCCCAGCTTTGCAAAGCTACTGGGGACAAAGCACAGCTCTCCCTCAACACCTCAGCTGTGTCCTAACACATTCATCTCTTGAGATCATCTCCGGTCACTGAATTATTTACCAGGCTCAATCACCTGCAACGTGGAGGGGATGAAGGGACATTTGACTTGAAAGCTGTTTCTGAAAATCAAGGCTCTGCTAGCAGTAGCCACCTAGAGAGCCCAAAGGTGATTTACTACAAGCTGGAATTATTGGAGAAGGCTGCTCCAATCCATTCACCTGAAAACACGTGCTTTGGATCAGATACTACAACCTCCATGGGGTAAGCAAAGCCCATGAGTGCAAGCTCTATCTCCCTCTTCTGTTGACACCTGAAGAACGGTGAGCCAACACAGTATCGCCTTCGCTCCCGCCCAAGGTCAAAATTCAGTACTACCTCTCATTCCCAAAGCTCGCAACTCTTCACTCCAATGAGGCCGGCAGGATTGCTCCCATCACGCCGTGGGGCCTGGCTGCCTGTCCAGCAGGCAGCGAGCGCTAAAAGCCCGCCTGTTACCATCTGGGAGTGCAAACTTTTCTCGAGCTACAGATGTGGCTCAGGCTCTCGTGAAACTGCTCCATCCTGGCACCTTCAAAACAGCTTGCTGAGGACGCAGAGCACATTGTCTTCTCCTACTACCTTAACTGTGCAGTGGGGAGAACAGCACCACTAACACGGCACCTAGATCAATCTTTTCATTTTTATCGGAGTAGCTCTTGTAGCTGAGCCAAAGCTCAGCTCAAAGAAAAGAGGGGAGCTCAGGAAACCCGAGCCATGCTCCAGTGCACGACCAGGCAGCGGGGCACCAGCACCAGCCAGCTGCCTTGCCATGCATTTGGATGAGCCTGGATCTGGAGGCTTGCCACTGCCAAGCCACTCGTTTTGATAACACTCTCCTACTTGTCAAGTGGGGAAACGCTTCAGCGGTCTGATTTGGCAGCTGTAGCCTCAGGGACATGCCGTCACGAGAGAAGTGCAGTTCCACGTGCCTAATGAAGCAATGAAGGCTGCCAGCATGGACCAACATACAGCCCCTCGGGCCTTTCTTACCGGGAGAGAGAGCTCTCACGCACACAGAGGGATCATAGAATCATCGTAGAATGGTTTGGGTTGGTTGGAAGGGACCTCAAAGACCATCTAGTTCCAACCCCCCTGCCATGGGCAGGGGTACCCTCCACTAGCCCAGGTTGCCCAAAGCCTCATCCAACCTGGCCTTGAATGCTTCCAGGGATGGGGCCTCCACAACTTCTCTGGGCAACCTGTGCCAGTGCCTCACCACCCTCACAGGGAAGAATTTCTTTCTAACATCGAATCTAAATCTACCCTCTGTCAGTTTAAACCCATTCCCCCTTGTCCTGTCACTACACTCCCTGATTAACAGTCCCTCTCCAGCTTTCCTGTAGGCCCCTTCAGGTACTGGCAGGCCGCAATTAGGTCTCCCCGGAGCCTTCTCTTCTCCAGGCTGAACAACCCCAACTCTCTCAGCCTGTTCTCATAGGAGAGGTGCTCCAGCCCTCTGACCAACTTTGTGTTGAAACCCTCGCTAAAGCAATGGAGAGAAAAAAACATCATCCACACTTCCCGGGCAGAAGCCTTAAAACCCTCTCGTCCTCAACACTTGAACAGCCTTGATTGTTAATGTGTGTTTTGCTTCTAAATGTGTGTTTTGCTTCCGTGTCCGGAGGCCACAGCCTTATCAGCACAGCTGAGCTGGTGCCAATGCTTCAGCCAGCCTTTCCACAGGCTGTTCAAGCGGGGGTGTGGGGGCCACCACTTTGTTACTCCCAAGGCAGCAAAAGCCTTGCTCAGGGAGGCTCTGACCAGGAGGCTCAGCACCCAGATGCGGAGATACTTGACAGCACCCCCACTTGGTGATGGCCCATCAATTAGGGCCCATTACTAAGCAAGGACCTTTGCTTTGCCCCCAGCAGGCTTGTTTGCCAGGCTTGTGTCCCTGGAGCTGTTCTAGATGCCTTCCCTCTTTTCCTGGCTATGCCATTTGAGCAGGTCCATGGCCAGATGACCCTGCTGCAATAAACCAGTCCGTGCCACTGGCCAGGTGGGGCTCCCGTACCGTGCGGCGCTCAGGTTGGTGTCGCTGGCCGTGGCCGTGGGCTCCCCCAGTGCATCGTGGCCCCGCCACTGGTTGGAGGAGCCTTGTGCCCGGCCCCTGCCTGCCGCCACCGTGGGCATCCACGGCTGCACCGGGCTGGTGCCTCGCGGGGTTTGCTGTTGGTACCACTCGGACACTTGTGCAACAGCTCCGTCCATCTTTATTCACAAACGGCCGACTGGTCCCAGAAGCTGTCGGTCAGGGGTCTGTGAGCGTGCCGCAATGCCGACCCTGGCGGGGCCACCTTCAGCGCTGTCCGGAGGGCCGGGGGGGCCTTTTGGGTTGAGGCTGGAGAGCGCCAGGCTGATCCTGCAGCTGCAGAGTGGTTGGGGTCAGCCTGTGGGGGTGCGGGCGCCGTGGGGACCGTGTGGAGGCCGGGTGTGAGGGCCGTGTGGAGGCCTGGTGCGAGGGCTGTGTGGACGCCGGGTGCGAGGGCCGTGTAGCCGCCTGGTGCGAGGGCCGTGTGTCCGCCTGGTGCGAGGGCCGTGTGGAGGCCGGGTGCGAGGGCCGTGTGGAGGCCGGGTGCGAGGGCCGTGTGGCCACCTGGTGCGAGGGCCGTGTGGCCGCCGGGTGCGAGGGCCGTGCGGACGCTGAGTGCGAGGGCCGTGTGGACGCCGGGTGTGAGGGCCGTGGGGACGCTGGGTGCGAGGACTGTGGGGGTCGTGGGGAGGCCGAGCACGCCGGTTTGCCAGGCAGGAGCGCTGGCTGCTGGCTTTCGGTCCCGCTCTCAGGGCTGCTGGGGCAGCTGGTCCAGCTGGCGATGCTGCTCTGGCTGATGGTGCTGTCCGGGATTGATGGCTGTGTGGAGGCCGGGCGCGGGGGCCGTGGGGGCGCTGAGCGCGCCGGTTTGCCAGGCAGGAGCCCTGGCTGCTGGTTTTCGGTCCAGCTCTCAGGGCTGCCGGGGCGGCTGGCAATGCTGCTCCGGCTGGTGCGGCTGTCTGGGCGCGAGGGGCGGCCACCGGCTTCCAGCCAGTCTCCGGAACCTGCCATGGCGCGCCTGTGGAGAGAGGAGGCTGCTGCGGCCCTGAACTCCAGTCAGAGCAAGATCCTGAGAAGGCCGCCCAGGAATTAAGTTGAAGCATCCGACAGCAGCAGCAGAAGCCTCGGCAGAGTTTTTTCGCCAACCACTAATTCGCCGCTCCGCAGCAGCCTGGCGAGAAAAGCTTCGTGGCTATGAGCAGCCACCTAAGCAAGCAGCGTGTGTGTGTGTGTGTGCGCGCGCGCGTGTGTGGAGAACTAAATCAACGACTCACTCTTTTTTCTTCTGCCGCCGCCAATGGATCACGATGCAGCAGACCACTATGATAACTGGCACGGAAATCACGCCTGCTGCTGTGCCTATCATACAGCGCCTTCGCACATCTTGGGGGCATAAAACACCTGCGGTCCTCTGGGGACGGTCAGCACTTGCGATTCTCTTTCCGACCGCATCTGGAGGAGCAATTCAGGATGTTAGTCCGTCCTGCGCACCACTGGTGAGCTTGCAGCACTTCTCTTTGATATGGCCAGCTTTCGGGACATGTCTCCCACTTAGGGACCCCAGCAAGACTGCTCAGTACCTGAGTCCGCTTGGAAAAAATCATATCTGCTGGCCTGGTGGTCTTCTCCGGACTCTGACAGCACTGCCAAAAAGCAGAGACGACAGGTAAAGCCTGAGGTGCTGACGTGACGTGCAAGAGCGGGTGCTGGGGGAAGAGCCTGCTGAGACACAGCCATCCTGAGGGCTGACACCGGCTGACCGCGGGACAGCAAGTACCTGGCGTGCCGGCGCCTTGCGTTGCCTGCGCTTCGTCGGGAGGGACTGGCAGGGAGCCGCTGCTTCCGTCTGGAAACAAGAGCTTCTTCACAGCCTCTCGGTCCGTCTCTTGAGAAAGCAAGCAGGACAGCTGGATTAGATGGAACTGTTCCCCATCAGGGAGATGGCAGCATCAGGAGGCAAGACTTCTCAAAGACACCAGTAAGGTTTAGCAACAAGGCCTGGGCTTTTGGGGCTGCACCTGGTCACTACTCCAAACCACAGTCACACCTGACCTGCCGGCAGACCAGGAAATGGCGTGTGATCTTCTGGCTTGCCTGGCACATAGTGCGCTTTGGGCGAACGGCAAGGGGATGATGCTAAACGCCTTCCTCCTTCAAAGAGGACGGGAAGAAGCTGCAGCCAGGCCAGCCGGGGAAACAGCCCTTCTGAGAAGGGCCCTCACGCCCTTCCCTGTGAGCACCAGCAACAGTCACATTCGTCCCATCCCAGCTCTCGATCTGCAGACGGGAAATCGAGCGCAGGCCACAGCGTCTCCAGACGTGTATCTAAAACCTCCGGCTGCCGAGTCTCACAGCTAAGGCACAGTGAAAAATACCCACTGTGTCGTCTCTCCAGTTCGTCCAGCATCTCCCTCAGGAGTGGAGATGGCTCTGGGCGCTTTTTTCCTCCTTCAGGTTGGTGGTACTGCGCTCTTGGAGGACCTTCACAGAAAGTATTTGGTTCAATTTCACAGGACTAAATTATGGAAAACCAGTGCTTAGCCTGTGAGGTCAGCAGAGACAGACTGACTCACCCCTGCGGTGCCAACCGGCCTGTGGCACAGCATCCAGCTGAGGAGCCGGAAAAGCCCTTCCCACGGGCACATCTGTAACTGAACAGGCAGAGAAGCTTCCGTCATGGATTGCCAGCTGCATCGGCAGACCCGAACGGCGGAAGCGGTGAGGGGATCACGCGAGGAGAGGGCACACGCATGCAGGGCGTGGGTGGGAGCCAGAAGAAGGTCCAGCTTGGCAAAGCTGCAGAGGGGCCTGGTGGCCTCTTGGCTGGCTCCTGGCAGCTCTCCCAACACTCTTGCCAGGCCATCTGCAACACCCTTGAGGAGCGGATGGACCAACATGCGGCCCCTGGGGGCTTGCTTTCTGGGAGAGCTCTCTCGCACACAGCGGAAACCCTCGTTAAAGCACTGGAGGAAACAAACCAGCACCACACGTCTCGGGGAGAGGAGCCCGCCGGCCTGTGAAAGGCTGCACCAGCGCCGCCTGCTTACCTGCTCCCTGTGCTCGCCACGGAGCAGCCCAGGCAGCCCTGGCATGCAGGGCCACCAGGAGGAGGAAGACGAGGAGAAGGCGGTGGGTGGGGGCCATGCTCCCCCACACTCGCACAGTAACGCTGCTGCTGCTGCTGCTGCTGCTGCTGCTGCTGCTGCTGCTGCTGCTGCTGCTGCTGCAGTAGTCGGGGCCAGAGGCTGAGCACTCAGTTTATATGGCTGAAGCGGCGCTGCTGGGCTCTGTGACCTCACAGCCCCAGTGACCTCATGGCTGGGCCAAGGCTGCGTGGGGAGGGCTCTCAGGGTGCTGGCGGAGAGCTGCTGGAGCACAGCTGGGGGAGCTGTCCTTGTGGGGAGGGGAGCACGTCCCGCTGGGCAGCTCCGTCCAAGGGCTGGGACACAGTCCCACCGGGCTGAGCCCACAGCTCTGCCGTTTTCCGGGCGCTGTCACCGGGGTACGAGGAGCTCGCAGGCCCCAGAACAACAGGGAACCGCAGACGAGGGATTTCGGGCCCAGCGAGAAGCAGCAGCCCGGCCACTCGAGACCGAAGGAGCTCTCCCTTATTGCAGCTGCCTTGGCGTGACGCGTCCGGCCTCAGCCTGTCCGTGCACGAGTTAGCGCGCAGTCAGCGACCTGAGAGTCACTTTCCTTGGCAGTTAATGAAAAAACAAGGGACTGGCCGGGGCTGGGAGGGACAGAGGCCTGGCGCATTCCCTTGGTTCCGCATGATTCTTCTGTTTGAGCAGGCTGAATAAATCCAAGGTGTACGCCGGGACGTATTGCTCTCGGGAGAATTACTGACCTCCTTGGGTGCTGTTACCAGCAGCTCATGAGGCTAAAGGGCGAGTCATTTTGAAGATTGTCCATTCCATCACATCCCTTTTCAGCTCCTTTGTGCAATTCCCTTGTTATTAATCCAAAAACATTTGCCCTGCTCCCAGATGGCTGTGAAGGAGGAAGGGGAAGGCTTGCGGGGCCAGGGATGCGAGCAAGGGGCTGCTGGCTGCCTGAGAAATGGAGAGCAGTGAGCTACGCCCAGCCGCTCACCTGGCCGAGCCCACGAATCCTGCAGCAAGCACGTGGGATCAATGCGGGGTCTGGGGGCACGCTCCCCATCTACTGCCCTGACCAGTCTTCCAGGAGCAACCTGCAACCAAACCCGCTCAAAATGAGCGCTTTTCTTCCTCATCCTCCCCCTTCCCTGGGGTCTCTTCCCGCCTCCATTCTTCTGGCCTCGCAGTGGGGCTGGAAGCGCCTGCGGAGGCAAAGCAGAGCGCAACGCTGCCCAGGAAGCACAGGGAGAGCCCGAGAGACCATTCCCTGCTCCAGCTGATCCTCCCTCGATAGGGCCCCTTTCCTGAACACACAGGCATCGCAAAGGATGTCAGTATTCAATCCTCACCTTTTGGGGAGGACTTTTGTGGCAGGGCCGGTCTTCTCTTTGAGAGACAACTACCGGAGCTGACTTCTGCTGCTGGCAGGGCCTTGGCCCCAGAATGCAAGCGGACACCATCTTCTGGGGTCTTTAAAGAATAAAGCCCAGCTTTGCAAAGCTACTGGGGACAAAGCACAGCTCTCCCTCAACACCTCAGCTGTGTCCTAACACATTCATCTCTTGAGATCATCTCCGGTCACTGAATTATTTACCAGGCTCGATCACCTGCAACGTGGAGGGGATGAAGGGACATTTGACTTGAAAGCTGTTTCTGAAAATCAAGGCTCTGCTAGCAGTAGCCACCTAGAGAGCCCAAAGGTGATTTACTACAAGCTGGAATTATTGGAGAAGGCTGCTCCAATCCATTCACCTGAAAACACGTGCTTTGGATCAGACGCTACAACCTCCATGGGGTAAGCAAAGCCCATGAGTGCAAGCTCTATCTCCCTCTTCTGTTGACACCTGAAGAACGGTGAGCCAACACAGTATCGCCTTCGCTCCCGCCCGAGGTCAAAATTCAGTACTACCTCTCATTCCCAAAGCTCGCAACTCTTCACTCCAATGAGGCCGGCAGGATTGCTCCCATCACGCCGTGGGGCCTGGCTGCCTGTCCAGCAGGCAGCGAGCGCTAAAAGCCCGCCCGTTACCATCTGGGAGTGCAAGCCTTTCTCGAGCTACAGATGTGGCTCAGGCTCTCGTGAAACTGCTCCATCCTGGCACCTTCAAAACAGCTTGCTGAGGACGCAGAGCACATTGTCTTCTCCTACTACCTTAACTGTGCAGTGGGGAGAACAGCACCACTAACACGGCACCTAGATCAATCTTTTCATTTTTATCGGAGTAGCTCTTGTAGCTGAGCCAAAGCTCAGCTCAAAGAAAAGAGGGGAGCTCAGGAAACCCGAGCCATGCTCCACTGCACGACCAGGCAGCGGGGCACCAGCACCAGCCAGCTGCCTTGCCATGCGTTCAGATGAGCCTGGATCTGGAGGCTTGCCGCTGCCAAGCCACTCGTTTTGATAACACTCTCCTACTTGTCAAGTGGGGAAACGCTTCAGAGGTCTGATTTGGCAGCTGTAGCCTCAGGGACATGCCGTCACGAGAGAAGTGCAGTTCCACGTGCCTAATGAAGCAACGAAGGCTGCCAGCATGGACCAACATACAGCCCCTCGGGCCTTTCTTACCGGGAGAGAGAGCTCTCACGCACACAGAGGGATCATAGAATCATCGTAGAATGGTTTGGGTTGGTTGGAAGGGACCTCAAAGACCATCTAGTTCCAACCCTCCACTAGCCCAGGTTGCCCAAAGCCTCATCCAACCTGGCCTTGAACGCTTCCAGGGATGGGGCCTCCACAACTTCTCTGGGCAACCTGTGCCAGTGCCTCACCACCCTCACAGGGAAGAATTTCTTTCTAACATCGAATCTAAATCTACCCTCTGTCAGTTTAAACCCATTCCCCCTTGTCCTGTCACTACACTCCCTGATTAACAGTCCCTCTCCAGCTTTCCTGTAGGCCCCTTCAGGTACTGGCAGGCCGCAATTAGGTCTCCCCGGAGCCTTCTCTTCTCCAGGCTGAACAACCCCAACTCTCTCAGCCTGTTCTCATAGGAGAGGTGCTCCAGCCCTCTGACCAACTTTGTGTTGAAACCCTCGCTAAAGCAATGGAGAGAAAAAAACATCATCCACACTTCCCAGGCAGAAGCCTTAAAACCCTGTCCTCCTCAACACTTGAACAGCCTTGATTGTTAATGTGTGTTTTGCTTCCGTGTCCGGAGGCCACAGCCTTATCAGCACAGCTGAGCTGGTGCCAATGCTTCAGCCAGCCTTTCCACAGGCTGTTCAAGCGGGGGTGTGGGGGCCACCACTTTGTTACTCCCAAGGCAGCAAAAGCCTTGCTCAGGGAGGCTCTGACCAGGAGGCTCAGCACCCAGATGCGGAGATACTTGACAGCACCCCCACTTGGTGATGGCCCATCAATTAGGGCCCATTACTAAGCAAGGACCTTTGCTTTGCCCCCAGCAGGCTTGTTTGCCAGGCTTGTGTCCCTGGAGCTGTTCTAGATGCCTTCCCTCTTTTCCTGGCTATGCCATTTGAGCAGGTCCATGGCCAGATGACCCTGCTGCAATAAACCAGTCCGTGCCACTGGCCAGGTGGGGCTCCCGTACCGTGCGGCGCTCAGGTTGGTGTCGCTGGCCGTGGCCGTGGGCTCCCCCAGCGCATCGTGGCCCCGCCACTGGTTGGAGGAGCCAGTGTGCCCGGCCCCTGCCTGCACCACGGCTGCACCGGGCTGGTGCCTCGCGGGGTTTGCTGTTGGTACCACTCGGACACTTGTGCAACATCTTTATCCACAGACAAACGGCCGACTGGTCCCAGAAGCTGTCGGTCAGGGGTCTGTGAGCGTGCCGCAATGCCGACCCTGGCGGGGCCACCTTCAGCGCTGTCCGGAGGGCCGGGGGGGGCCTTTTGGGTTGAGGCTGGAGAGCGCCAGGCTGATCCTGCAGCTGCAGAGTGGTTGGGGTCAGGCTGTGGGGTTGCGGGTGCCGTGGGCACCGTGTGGAGGCTGGGTGTGAGGGGCCGTGTGGCCGCCTGGTGCGAGGGCAGTGTGGCCGCCGGGTGCGAGGGCCGTGTGGCCGCCTGGTGCGAGGGCCGTGTGGACGCCGGGTGCGAGGGCCGTGTGGCCGCCTGGTGCGAGGGCCGTGTGGATGCCGGGTGCGAGGGCCGTGCGGCCGCCTGGCGCGATTGCCGTGTAGAGGCCGGGTGCGAGGGCCGTGTGGCTGCCTGCTGTGAGGGCTGTGTGGAGGCCTGGTGCGAGGGCTGTGTGGAGGCCGGGTGCGAGGGCCGTGTGGCCGCCTGGTGCGAGGGCCGTGTGGATGCCGGGTGCGAGGGCCGTGCAGAGGCCGCCTGGTGCGATGGCCATGTAGAGGCCGGGTATGAGGGCCGTGTGGCTGCCTGCTGGGAGGGCTGTGTGGAGGCCAGGTGTGAGGGCCGTGCGGCCGCCTGGTGTGAGGGCCGTGCAGAGGCCGGGTGCGAGGGCCGTGTGGCCACCTGGTGCGAGGGCCGTGTGGATGCCTGGTGCGAGGGCCGTGTGGATGCCGGGTGCGAGGACCGTGTGGACGCCGCATGCGAGGGCCGTGTGGCCGCCTGCTGTGAGGGCCGTGTGGCCGCCTGGTGCGAGGGCCGTGCGGACGCCTGGTGCGATGGCCGTGTAGAGGCCGGGTGTGAGGGCCGTGTGGCTGCCTGCTATGAGGGCTGTGTGGAGGCCAGGTGCGAGGGCCGTGTGGACGCCGGGTGCGAGGACTGTGGGAACCGTGGGGAGGCCGAGCGCGCCGGTTTGCCAGGCAGGAGCGCTGGCTGCTGGCTTTCGGTCCCGCTCTCAGGGCTGCTGGGGCAGCTGGTCCAGCTGGCGATGCTGCTCTGGCTGATGGTGCTGTCCGGGATTGATGGCTGTGTGGAGGCTGGGCGCGGGGGCCGTGGGGGTGCTGAGCGCGCCGGTTTGCCAGGCAGGAGCCCTGGCTGCTGGTTTTCGGTCCAGCTCTCAGGGCTGCCGGGGCGGCTGGCAATGCTGCTCCGGCTGGTGCGGCTGTCTGGGCGCGAGGGGCGGCCACCGGCTTCCAGCCAGTCTCCGGAACCTGCCATGGCGCGCCTGTGGAGAGAGGAGGCTGCTGCGGCCCTGAACTCCAGTCAGAGCAAGATCCTGAGAAGGCCGCCCAGGAATTAAGTTGAAGCATCCGACAGCAGCAGCAGAAGCCTCGGCAGAGTTTTTTCGCCAACCACTAATTCGCCGCTCCGCAGCAGCCTGGCGAGAAAAGCTTCGTGGCTATGAGCAGCCACCTAAGCAAGCAGCGTGTGTGTGTGTGTGTGTGCGCGCGCGCGTGTGTGGAGAACTAAATCAACGACTCACTCTTTTTTCTTCTGCCGCCGCCAATGGATCACGATGCAGCAGACCACTATGATAACTGGCACGGAAATCACGCCTGCTGCTGTGCCTATCATACAGCGCCTTCGCACATCTTGGGGGCATAAAACACCTGCGGTCCTCTGGGGACGGTCAGCACTTGCGATTCTCTTTCCGACCGCATCTGGAGGAGCAATTCAGGATGTTAGTCCGTCCTGTGCACCACTGGTGAGCTTGCAGCACTTCTCTTTGATATGGCCAGCTTTCGGGACATGTCTCCCACTTAGGGACCCCAGCAAGACTGCTCAGTACCTGAGTCCGCTTGGAAAAAATCATATCTGCTGGCCTGGTGGTCTTCTCCGGACTCTGACAGCACTGCCAAAAAGCAGAGACGACAGGTAAAGCCTGAGGTGCTGACGTGACGTGCAAGAGCGGGTGCTGGGGGAAGAGCCTGCTGAGACACAGCCATCCTGAGGGCTGACACCGGCTGACCGCGGGACAGCAAGTACCTGGCGTGCCGGCGCCTTGCGTTGCCTGCGCTTCGTCGGGAGGGACTGGCAGGGAGCCGCTGCTTCCGTCTGGAAACAAGAGCTTCTTCACAGCCTCTCGGTCCGTCTCTTGAGAAAGCAAGCAGGACAGCTGGATTAGATGGAACTGTTCCCCATCAGGGAGATGGCAGCATCAGGAGGCAAGACTTCTCAAAGACACCAGTAAGGTTTAGCAACAAGGCCTGGGCTTTTGGGGCTGCACCTGGTCACTACTCCAAACCACAGTCACACCTGACCTGCCGGCAGACCAGGAAATGGCGTGTGATCTTCTGGCTTGCCTTGCACATAGTGCGCTTTGGGCGAACGGCAAGGGGATGATGCTAAACGCCTTCCTCCTTCAAAGAGGACGGGAAGAAGCTGCAGCCAGGCCAGCCGGGGAAACAGCCCTTCTGAGAAAGGCCCTCACGCCCTTCCCTGTGAGCACCAGCAACAGTCACATTCGTCCCATCCCAGCTCTCGATCTGCAGACGGGAAATCGAGCGCAGGCCACAGCATCTCCAGACGTGTATCTAAAACCTCCGGCTGCCGAGTCTCACAGCTAAGGCACAGTGAAAAATACTCACTGTGTCGTCTCTCCAGTTCGTCCAGCATCTCCCTCAGGAGTGGAGATGGCTCTGGGCGCTTTTTTCCTCCTTCAGGTTGGTGGTACTGCGCTCTTGGAGGACCTTCACAGAAAGTATTTGGTTCAATTTCACAGGACTAAATTATGGAAAACCAGTGCTTAGCCTGTGAGGTCAGCAGAGACAGACTGACTCACCCCTGCGGTGCCAACCGGCCTGTGGCACAGCATCCAGCTGAGGAGCCGGAAAAGCCCTTCCCACGGGCACATCTGTAACTGAACAGGCAGAGGAGCTTCCGTCATGGATTGCCAGCTGCATCGGCAGACCCGAACGGCGGAAGCGGTGAGGGGATCACGCGAGGAGAGGGCACGCGCATGCAGGGCGTGGGTGGGAGCCAGAAGAAGGTCCAGCTTGGCAAAGCTGCAGAGGGGCCTGGTGGCCTCTTGGCTGGCTCCTGGCAGCTCTCCCAACACTCTTGCCAGGCCATCTGCAACACCCTTGAGGAGCGGATGGACCAACATGCGGCCCCTGGGGGGCTTGCTTTCTGGGAGAGCTCTCTCGCACACAGCGGAAACCCTCGCTAAAGCACTGGAGGAAACAAACCAGCACCACACGTCTCGGGGAGAGGAGCCCGCCGGCCTGTGAAAGGCTGCACCAGCGCCGCCTGCTTACCTGCTCCCTGTGCTCGCCACGGAGCAGCCCAGGCAGCCCTGGCATGCAGGGCCACCAGGAGGAGGAAGACGAGGAGAAGGCGGTGGGTGGGGGCCATGCTCCCCCGCACTCGCACAGTAATGCTGCTGCTGCTGCTGCTGCTGCTGCTGCTGCTGCTGCTGCAGTAGTCGGGGCCAGAGGCTGAGCACTCAGTTTATATGGCTGAAGCGGCGCTGCTGGGCTCTGTGACCTCACAGCCCCAGTGACCTCATGGCTGGGCCAAGGCTGCGTGGGGAGGGCTCTCAGGGTGCTGGCGGAGAGCTGCTGGAGCACAGCTGGGGGAGCTGTCCTTGTGGGGAGGGGAGCACGTCCCGCTGGGCAGCTCCGTCCAAGGGCTGGGACACAGTCCCACCGGGCTGAGCCCACAGCTCTGCCGTTTTCCGGGCGCTGTCACCGGGGTACGAGGAGCTCGCAGGCCCCAGAACAACAGGGAACCGCAGACGAGGGATTTCGGGCCCAGCGAGAAGCAGCAGCCCGGCCACTCGAGACCGAAGGAACTCTCCCTTATTGCAGCTGCCTTGGCGTGACGCGTCCGGCCTCAGCCTGTCCGTGCACGAGTTAGCGCGCAGTCAGCGACCTGAGAGTCACTTTCCTTGGCAGTTAATGAAAAAACAAGGGACTGGCCGGGGCTGGGAGGGACAGAGGCCTGGCGCATTCCCTTGGTTCCGCATGATTCTTCTGTTTGAGCAGGCTGAATAAATCCAAGGTGTACGCCGGGACGTATTGCTCTCGGGAGAATTACTGACCTCCTTGGGTGCTGTTACCAGCAGCTCATGAGGCTAAAGGGCGAGTCATTTTGAAGATTGTCCATTCCATCACATCCCTTTTCAGCTCCTTTGTGCAATTCCCTTGTTATTAATCCAAAAACATTTGCCCTGCTCCCAGATGGCTGTGAAGGAGGAAGGGGAAGGCTTGCGGGGCCAGGGATGCGAGCAAGGGGCTGCTGGCTGCCTGAGAAATGGAGAGCAGTGAGCTACGCCCAGCCGCTCACCTGGCCGAGCCCACGAATCCTGCAGCAAGCACGTGGGATCAATGCGGGGTCTGGGGGCACGCTCCCCATCTACTGCCCTGACCAGTCTTCCAGGAGCAACCTGCAACCAAACCCGCTCAAAATGAGCGCTTTTCTTCCTCATCCTCCCCCTTCCCTGGGGTCTCTTCCCGCCTCCATTCTTCTGGCCTCGCAGTGGGGCTGGAAGCGCCTGCGGAGGCAAAGCAGAGCGCAACGCTCCCCAGGAAGCACAGGGAGAGCCCGAGAGACCATTCCCTGCTCCAGCTGATCCTCCCTCGATAGGGCCCCTTTCCTGAGCACACAGGCATCGCAAAGGATGTCACTATTCAATCCTCACCTTTTGGGGAGGACTTTTGTGGCAGGGCCGGTCTTCTCTTTGAGAGACAACTACCGGAGCTGACTTCTGCTGCTGGCAGGGCCTTGGCCCCAGAATGCAAGCGGACACCATCTTCTGGGGTCTTTAAAGAATAAAGCCCAGCTTTGCAAAGCTACTGGGGACAAAGCACAGCTCTCCCTCAACACCTCAGCTGTGTCCTAACACATTCATCTCTTGAGATCATCTCCGGTCACTGAATTATTTACCAGGCTCGATCACCTGCAACGTGGAGGGGATGAAGGGACATTTGACTTGAAAGCTGTTTCTGAAAATCAAGGCTCTGCTAGCAGTAGCCACCTAGAGAGCCCAAAGGTGATTTACTACAAGCTGGAATTATTGGAGAAGGCTGCTCCAATCCATTCACCTGAAAACACGTGCTTTGGATCAGACGCTACAACCTCCATGGGGTAAGCAAAGCCCATGAGTGCAAGCTCTATCTCCCTCTTCTGTTGACACCTGAAGAACGGTGAGCCAACACAGTATCGCCTTCGCTCCCGCCCGAGGTCAAAATTCAGTACTACCTCTCATTCCCAAAGCTCGCAACTCTTCACTCCAATGAGGCCGGCAGGATTGCTCCCATCACGCCGTGGGGCCTGGCTGCCTGTCCAGCAGGCAGCGAGCGCTAAAAGCCCGCCCGTTACCATCTGGGAGTGCAAGCCTTTCTCGAGCTACAGATGTGGCTCAGGCTCTCGTGAAACTGCTCCATCCTGGCACCTTCAAAACAGCTTGCTGAGGACGCAGAGCACATTGTCTTCTCCTACTACCTTAACTGTGCAGTGGGGAGAACAGCACCACTAACACGGCACCTAAATCAATCTTTTCATTTTTATCGGAGTAGCTCTTGTAGCTGAGCCAAAGCTCAGCTCAGCACCAGCACCAGCCAGCTGCCTTGCCATGCGTTCGGATGAGCCTGGATCTGGAGGCTTGCCGCTGCCAAGCCACTCGTTTTGATAACACTCTCCTACTTGTCAAGTGGGGAAACGCTTCAGCGGTCTGATTTGGCAGCTGTAGCCTCAGGGACATGCCGTCACGAGAGAAGTGCAGTTCCACGTGCCTAATGAAGCAACGAAGGCTGCCAGCATGGACCAACATACAGCCCCTCGGGCCTTTCTTACCGGGAGAGAGAGCTCTCACGCACACAGAGGGATCATAGAATCATCGTAGAATGGTTTGGGTTGGTTGGAAGGGACCTCAAAGACCATCTAGTTCCAACCCTCCACTAGCCCAGGTTGCCCAAAGCCTCATCCAACCTGGCCTTGAACGCTTCCAGGGATGGGGCCTCCACAACTTCTCTGGGCAACCTGTGCCAGTGCCTCACCACCCTCACAGGGAAGAATTTCTTTCTAACATCGAATCTAAATCTACCCTCTGTCAGTTTAAACCCATTCCCCCTTGTCCTGTCACTACACTCCCTGATTAACAGTCCCTCTCCAGCTTTCCTGTAGGCCCCTTCAGGTACTGGCAGGCCGCAATTAGGTCTCCCCGGAGCCTTCTCTTCTCCAGGCTGAACAACCCCAACTCTCTCAGCCTGTTCTCATAGGAGAGGTGCTCCAGCCCTCTGACCAACTTTGTGTTGAAACCCTCGCTAAAGCAATGGAGAGAAAAAAACATCATCCACACTTCCCAGGCAGAAGCCTTAAAACCCTGTCCTCCTCAACACTTGAACAGCCTTGATTGTTAATGTGTGTTTTGCTTCCGTGTCCGGAGGCCACAGCCTTATCAGCACAGCTGAGCTGGTGCCAATGCTTCAGCCAGCCTTTCCACAGGCTGTTCAAGCGGGGGTGTGGGGGCCACCACTTTGTTACTCCCAAGGCAGCAAAAGCCTTGCTCAGGGAGGCTCTGACCAGGAGGCTCAGCACCCAGATGCGGAGATACTTGACAGCACCCCCACTTGGTGATGGCCCATCAATTAGGGCCCATTACTAAGCAAGGACCTTTGCTTTGCCCCCAGCAGGCTTGTTTGCCAGGCTTGTGTCCCTGGAGCTGTTCTAGATGCCTTCCCTCTTTTCCTGGCTATGCCATTTGAGCAGGTCCATGGCCAGATGACCCTGCTGCAATAAACCAGTCCGTGCCACTGGCCAGGTGGGGCTCCCGTACCGTGCGGCGCTCAGGTTGGTGTCGCTGGCCGTGGCCGTGGGCTCCCCCAGCGCATCGTGGCCCCGCCACTGGTTGGAGGAGCCAGTGTGCCCGGCCCCTGCCTGCACCACGGCTGCACCGGGCTGGTGCCTCGCGGGGTTTGCTGTTGGTACCACTCGGACACTTGTGCAACATCTTTATCCACAGACAAACGGCCGACTGGTCCCAGAAGCTGTCGGTCAGGGGTCTGTGAGCGTGCCGCAATGCCGACCCTGGCGGGGCCACCTTCAGCGCTGTCTGGAGGGCCGGGGGGGGCCTTTTGGGTTGAGGCTGGAGAGCGCCAGGCTGATCCTGCAGCTGCAGAGTGGTTGGGGTCAGGCTGTGGGGTTGCGGGTGCCGTGGGGACCATGTGGAGGCCGGGTGTGAGGGCCGTGTGGCCACCTGGTGCGAGGGCCGTGTGGCCGCCGGGTGCGAGGGCCGTGTGGCTGCCTGGTGCGAGGGCCGTGTGGATGCCGGGTGCGAGGGCCGTGTAGCCGCCTGGTGCGAGGGCCGTGTGGACGCCGGGTGCAAGGGCCGTGTGGCCGCCTGGTGCGAGGGCCGTGTGGATGCCGGCTGCGAGGGCCGTGCGGCCGCCTGGTGCGATTGCCGTGTAGAGGCCGGGTATGAGGGCCGTGTGGCTGCCTGCTGTGAGGGCTGTGTGGAGGCCAGGTGCGAGGGCTGTGTGGAGGCCGGGTGCGAGGGCCGTGTGGATGCCGGGTGCGAGGGCCATGCGGCCGCCTGGTGCGATGGCCGTGTAGAGGCCGGGTATGAGGGCCGTGTGGCTGCCTGCTGGGAGGGCTGTGTGGAGGCCAGGTGCGAGGGCCATGCGGCCGCCTGGTGGGAGGGCCGTGCGGCCGCCTGGTGTGAGGGCCGTGCAGAGGCCGCGTGCGAGGGCCGTGTGGATGCCGGGTGCGAGGGCCGTGTGGAGCCCAGGTGTGAGGGCCGTGCAGAGGCCGGGTGCGAGGGCCGTGTGGCCGCCTGGTGCGAGGGCCGTATGGACACCGGGTGCGAGAGCCGTGTGGCCGCCTGGTGCGAGGGCCGTGTGGATGCCGCCTGGTGCGATGGCCGTGTAGAGGCCGGGTATGAGGGCCGTGTGGCTGCCTGCTGTGAGGGCTGTGTGGAGGCCAGGTGCGAGGGCCGTGTGGATGCCGGGTGCGAGGGCTGTGTGGCCACCTGGTGCGAGGGCCGTGTGGATGCCGGGTGCGAGGGCCGTGTGGATGCTGGTTGCGAGGGCCGTGCGGCCGCCTGGTGCGATGGCCGTGTAGAGGCCGGGTATGAGGGCCGTGTGGCTGCCTGCTGTGAGGGCTGTGTGGAGGCCAGGTGTGAGGGACGTGCAGAGGCTGTGTGCAAGGGCCGTGTGGCTGCCTGGTTCAAGGGCCGTGTGGCCGCCGGGTGCGAGGGCTGTGTGGATGCCAGGTGCGAGGGCCGTGCAGAGGCCGCCTGGTGCGATGGCCATGTAGAGGCCGGGTATGAGGGCCGTGTGGCTGCCTGCTGTGAGGGCTCTGTGGAGGCCAGGTGCGAGGGCCGTGTGGCCGCCTGCTGTGAGGGCCGTGTGGCCGCCTGGTGCGAGGGCCGTGCGGACGCCTGGTGCGATGGCCGTGTGGCCGCCGGGTGCGAGGGCCGTGTGGACGCCGGGTGCGAGGGCTGTGTGGATGCCGGGTGCGAGGGCCGTGCAGAGGCCGCCTGGTGCGATGGCCGTGTAGAGGCTCGGTATGAGGGCCGTTTGGCTGCCTGCTGGGAGGGCTGTGTGGAGGCCAGGTGCGAGGGCCGTGCGGCCGCCTGGTGTGAGGGCCGTACAGAGGCCGGGTGCGAGGGCCGTGTGGCCACCTGGTGCGAGGGCCGTGTGGATGCCTGGTGCGAGGGCCGTGTGGATGCTGGTTGCGAGGGCCGTGCGGCCGCCTGGTGCGATGGCCGTGTAGAGGCCGGGTATGAGGGCCTTGTGGCTGCCTGCTGTGAGGGCTGTGTGGAGGCCAGGTGTGAGGGACGTGCAGAGGCTGTGTGCAAGGGCCGTGTGGCTGCCTGGTTCAAGGGCCGCGTGGCCGCCGGGTGCGAGGGCTGTGTGGATGCCGGGTGCGAGGGCCGTGCAGAGGCCGCCTGGTGCGATGGCCATGTAGAGGCCGGGTATGAGGGCCGTGTGGCTGCCTGGTGGGACGGCTGTGTGGAGGCCAGGTGCGAGGGCCGTGTGGCCGCCTGCTGTGAGGGCCGTGTGGCCGCCTGGTGCGAGGGCCGTGCGGACGCCTGGTGCGATGGCCATGTAGAGGCCGGGTGTGAGGGCCGTGTGGCTGCCTGCTATGAGGGCTGTGTGGAGGCCAGGTGCGAGGGCCGTGTGGACGCCGGGTGCGAGGACTGTGGGAACCGTGGGGAGGCCGAGCGCGCCGGTTTGCCAGGCAGGAGCGCTAGCTGCTGGCTTTCAGTCCCGCTCTCAGGGCTGCTGGGGCAGCTGGTCCAGCTGGCGATGCTGCTCTGGCTGATGGTGCTGTCCGGGCTTGATGGCTGTGTGGAGGCTGGGCGCGGGGGCCGTGGGGGTGCTGAGCGCGCCGGTTTGCCAGGCAGGAGCCCTGGCTGCTGGTTTTCGGTCCAGCTCTCAGGGCTGCCGGGGCGGCTGGCAATGCTGCTCCGGCTGGTGCGGCTGTCTGGGCGCGAGGGGCGGCCACCGGCTTCCAGCCAGTCTCCGGAACCTGCCATGGCGCGCCTGTGGAGAGAGGAGGCTGCTGCGGCCCTGAACTCCAGTCAGAGCAAGATCCTGAGAAGGCCGCCCAGGAATTAAGTTGAAGCATCCGACAGCAGCAGCAGAAGCCTCGGCAGAGTTTTTTCGCCAACCACTAATTCGCCGCTCCGCAGCAGCCTGGCGAGAAAAGCTTCGTGGCTATGAGCAGCCACCTAAGCAAGCAGCGTGTGTGTGTGTGTGTGTGCGCGCGCGTGTGTGGAGAACTAAATCAACGACTCACTCTTTTTTCTTCTGCCGCTGCCAATGGATCACGATGCAGCAGACCACTATGATAACTGGCACGGAAATCACGCCTGCTGCTGTGCCTATCATACAGCGCCTTCGCACATCTTGGGGGCATAAAACACCTGCGGTCCTCTGGGGACGGTCAGCACTTGCGATTCTCTTTCCGACCGCATCTGGAGGAGCAATTCAGGATGTTAGTCCGTCCTGTGCACCACTGGTGAGCTTGCAGCACTTCTCTTTGATATGGCCAGCTTTCGGGACATGTCTCCCACTTAGGGACCCCAGCAAGACTGCTCAGTACCTGAGTCCGCTTGGAAAAAATCGTATCTGCTGGCCTGGTGGTCTTCTCCGGACTCTGACAGCACTGCCAAAAAGCAGAGACGACAGGTAAAGCCTGAGGTGCTGACGTGACGTGCAAGAGCGGGTGCTGGGGGAAGAGCCTGCTGAGACACAGCCATCCTGAGGGCTGACACCGGCTGACCGCGGGACAGCAAGTACCTGGCGTGCCGGCGCCTTGCGTTGCCTGCGCTTCGTCGGGAGGGACTGGCAGGGAGCCGCTGCTTCCGTCTGGAAACAAGAGCTTCTTCACAGCCTCTCGGTCCGTCTCTTGAGAAAGCAAGCAGGACAGCTGGATTAGATGGAACTGTTCCCCATCAGGGAGATGGCAGCATCAGGAGGCAAGACTTCTCAAAGACACCAGTAAGGTTTAGCAACAAGGCCTGGGCTTTTGGGGCTGCACCTGGTCACTACTCCAAACCACAGTCACACCTGACCTGCCGGCAGACCAGGAAATGGCGTGTGATCTTCTGGCTTGCCTGGCACATAGTGCGCTTTGGGCGAACGGCAAGGGGATGATGCTAAACGCCTTCCTCCTTCAAAGAGGACGGGAAGAAGCTGCAGCCAGGCCAGCCGGGGAAACAGCCCTTCTGAGAAGGGCCCTCACGCCCTTCCCTGTGAGCACCAGCAACAGTCACATTCGTCCCATCCCAGCTCTCGATCTGCAGACGGGAAATCGAGCGCAGCCCAAAAAGCCTGCTGAATCAGCGCAGGCCACAGCGTCTCCAGACGTGTATCTAAAACCTCCGGCTGCCGAGTCTCACAGCTAAGGCACAGTGAAAAATACCCACTGTGTCGTCTCTCCAGTTCGTCCAGCATTTTCCTCAGGAGTGGAGATGGCTCCGGGCGCTTTTTTCCTCCCTCAGCTTGGTGGTACTGCGCTCTTGGAGGACCTTCACAGAAAGTATTTGGTTCAATTTCACAGGACTAAATTATGGAAAACCAGTGCTTAGCCTGTGAGGTCAGCAGAGACAGACTGACTCACCCCTGCGGTGCCAACCGGCCTGTGGCACAGCATCCAGCTGAGGAGCCGGAAAAGCCCTTCCCACGGGCACATCTGTAACTGAACAGGCAGAGGAGCTTCCGTCATGGATTGCCAGCTGCATCGGCAGACCCGAACGGCGGAAGCGGTGAGGGGATCACGCGAGGAGAGGGCACACGCATGCAGGGCGTGGGTGGGAGCCAGAAGAAGGTCCAGCTTGGCAAAGCTGCAGAGGGGCCTGGTGGCCTCTTGGCTGGCTCCTGGCAGCTCTCCCAACACTCTTGCCAGGCCATCTGCAACACCCTTGAGGAGCGGATGGACCAACATGCGGCCCCTGGGGGGCTTGCTTTCTGGGAGAGCTCTCTCGCACACAGCGGAAACCCTCGCTAAAGCACTGGAGGAAACAAACCAGCACCACACGTCTCGGGGAGAGGAGCCCGCCGGCCTGTGAAAGGCTGCACCAGCGCCGCCTGCTTACCTGCTCCCTGTGCTCGCCACGGAGCAGCCCAGGCAGCCCTGGCATGCAGGGCCACCAGGAGGAGGAAGACGAGGAGAAGGCGGTGGGTGGGGGCCATGCTCCCCCGCACTCGCACAGTAATGCTGCTGCTGCTGCTGCTGCTGCTGCTGCTGCTGCTGCTGCAGTAGTCGGGGCCAGAGGCTGAGCACTCAGTTTATATGGCTGAAGCGGCGCTGCTGGGCTCTGTGACCTCACAGCCCCAGTGACCTCATGGCTGGGCCAAGGCTGCGTGGGGAGGGCTCTCAGGGTGCTGGCGGAGAGCTGCTGGAGCACAGCTGGGGGAGCTGTCCTTGTGGGGAGGGGAGCACGTCCCGCTGGGCAGCTCCGTCCAAGGGCTGGGACACAGTCCCACCGGGCTGAGCCCACAGCTCTGCCGTTTTCCGGGCGCTGTCACCGGGGTACGAGGAGCTCGCAGGCCCCAGAACAACAGGGAACCGCAGACGAGGGATTTCGGGCCCAGCGAGAAGCAGCAGCCCGGCCACTCGAGACCGAAGGAACTCTCCCTTATTGCAGCTGCCTTGGCGTGACGCGTCCGGCCTCAGCCTGTCCGTGCACGAGTTAGCGCGCAGTCAGCGACCTGAGAGTCACTTTCCTTGGCAGTTAATGAAAAAACAAGGGACTGGCCGGGGCTGGGAGGGACAGAGGCCTGGCGCATTCCCTTGGTTCCGCATGATTCTTCTGTTTGAGCAGGCTGAATAAATCCAAGGTGTACGCCGGGACGTATTGCTCTCGGGAGAATTACTGACCTCCTTGGGTGCTGTTACCAGCAGCTCATGAGGCTAAAGGGCGCGTCATTTTGAAGATTGTCCATTCCATCACATCCATTTTCAGCTCCTTTGTGCAATTCCCTTGTTATTAATCCAAAAACATTTGCCCTGCTCCCAGATGGCTGTGAAGGAGGAAGGGGAAGGCTTGCGGGGCCAGGGATGCGAGCAAGGGGCTGCTGGCTGCCTGAGAAATGGAGAGCAGTGAGCTACGCCCAGCCGCTCACCTGGCCGAGCCCACGAATCCTGCAGCAAGCACGTGGGATCAATGCGGGGTCTGGGGGCACGCTCCCCTTCTACCGCCCTGACCAGTCTTCCAGGAGCAACCTGCAACCAAACCCGCTCAAAATGAGCGCTTTTCTTCCTCATCCTCCCCCTTCCCTGGGGTCTCTTCCCGCCTCCATTCTTCTGGCCTCGCAGTGGGGCTGGAAGCGCCTGCGGAGGCAAAGCAGAGCGCAACGCTCCCCAGGAAGCACAGGGAGAGCCCGAGAGACCATTCCCTGCTCCAGCTGATCCTCCCTCGATAGGGCCCCTTTCCTGAGCACACAGGCATCGCAAAGGATGTCACTATTCAATCCTCACCTTTTGGGGAGGACTTTTGCGGCAGGGCCGGTCTTCTCTTTGAGAGACAACTACCGGAGCTGACTTCTGCTGCTGGCAGGGCCTTGGCCCCAGAATGCAAGCGGACACCATCTTCTGGGGTCTTTAAAGAATAAAGCCCAGCTTTGCAAAGCTACTGGGGACAAAGCACAGCTCTCCCTCAACACCTCAGCTGTGTCCTAACACATTCATCTCTTGAGATCATCTCCGGTCACTGAATTATTTACCAGGCTCGATCACCTGCAACGTGGAGGGGATGAAGGGACATTTGACTTGAAAGCTGTTTCTGAAAATCAAGGCTCTGCTAGCAGTAGCCACCTAGAGAGCCCAAAGGTGATTTACTACAAGCTGGAATTATTGGAGAAGGCTGCTCCAATCCATTCACCTGAAAACACGTGCTTTGGATCAGACGCTACAACCTCCATGGGGTAAGCAAAGCCCATGAGTGCAAGCTCTATCTCCCTCTTCTGTTGACACCTGAAGAACGGTGAGCCAACACAGTATCGCCTTCGCTCCCGCCCGAGGTCAAAATTCAGTACTACCTCTCATTCCCAAAGCTCGCAACTCTTCACTCCAATGAGGCCGGCAGGATTGCTCCCATCACGCCGTGGGGCCTGGCTGCCTGTCCAGCAGGCAGCGAGCGCTAAAAGCCCGCCCGTTACCATCTGGGAGTGCAAGCCTTTCTCGAGCTACAGATGTGGCTCAGGCTCTCGTGAAACTGCTCCATCCTGGCACCTTCAAAACAGCTTGCTGAGGACGCAGAGCACATTGTCTTCTCCTACTACCTTAACTGTGCAGTGGGGAGAACAGCACCACTAACACGGCACCTAAATCAATCTTTTCATTTTTATCGGAGTAGCTCTTGTAGCTGAGCCAAAGCTCAGCTCAGCACCAGCACCAGCCAGCTGCCTTGCCATGCGTTCGGATGAGCCTGGATCTGGAGGCTTGCCGCTGCCAAGCCACTCGTTTTGATAACACTCTCCTACTTGTCAAGTGGGGAAACGCTTCAGCGGTCTGATTTGGCAGCTGTAGCCTCAGGGACATGCCGTCACGAGAGAAGTGCAGTTCCACGTGCCTAATGAAGCAACGAAGGCTGCCAGCATGGACCAACATACAGCCCCTCGGGCCTTTCTTACCGGGAGAGAGAGCTCTCACGCACACAGAGGGATCATAGAATCATCGTAGAATGGTTTGGGTTGGTTGGAAGGGACCTCAAAGACCATCTAGTTCCAACCCTCCACTAGCCCAGGTTGCCCAAAGCCTCATCCAACCTGGCCTTGAACGCTTCCAGGGATGGGGCCTCCACAACTTCTCTGGGCAACCTGTGCCAGTGCCTCACCACCCTCACAGGGAAGAATTTCTTTCTAACATCGAATCTAAATCTACCCTCTGTCAGTTTAAACCCATTCCCCCTTGTCCTGTCACTACACTCCCTGATTAACAGTCCCTCTCCAGCTTTCCTGTAGGCCCCTTCAGGTACTGGCAGGCCGCAATTAGGTCTCCCCGGAGCCTTCTCTTCTCCAGGCTGAACAACCCCAACTCTCTCAGCCTGTTCTCATAGGAGAGGTGCTCCAGCCCTCTGACCAACTTTGTGTTGAAACCCTCGCTAAAGCAATGGAGAGAAAAAAAACATCATCCACACTTCCCAGGCAGAAGCCTTAAAACCCTGTCCTCCTCAACACTTGAACAGCCTTGATTGTTAATGTGTGTTTTGCTTCCGTGTCCGGAGGCCACAGCCTTATCAGCACAGCTGAGCTGGTGCCAATGCTTCAGCCAGCCTTTCCACAGGCTGTTCAAGCGGGGGTGTGGGGGCCACCACTTTGTTACTCCCAAGGCAGCAAAAGCCTTGCTCAGGGAGGCTCTGACCAGGAGGCTCAGCACCCAGATGCGGAGATACTTGACAGCACCCCCACTTGGTGATGGCCCATCAATTAGGGCCCATTACTAAGCAAGGACCTTTGCTTTGCCCCCAGCAGGCTTGTTTGCCAGGCTTGTGTCCCTGGAGCTGTTCTAGATGCCTTCCCTCTTTTCCTGGCTATGCCATTTGAGCAGGTCCATGGCCAGATGACCCTGCTGCAATAAACCAGTCCGTGCCACTGGCCAGGTGGGGCTCCCGTACCGTGCGGCGCTCAGGTTGGTGTCGCTGGCCGTGGCCGTGGGCTCCCCCAGCGCATCGTGGCCCCGCCACTGGTTGGAGGAGCCAGTGTGCCCGGCCCCTGCCTGCACCACGGCTGCACTGGGCTGGTGCCTCGCGGGGTTTGCTGTTGGTACCACTCGGACACTTGTGCAACATCTTTATCCACAGACAAACGGCCGACTGGTCCCAGAAGCTGTCGGTCAGGGGTCTGTGAGCGTGCTGCAATGCCGACCCTGGCGGGGCCACCTTCAGCGCTGTCCGGAGGGCCGGGGGGGGCCTTTTGGGTTGAGGCTGGAGAGCACCAGGCTGATCCTGCAGCTGCAGAGTGGTTGGGGTCAGGCTGTGGGGTTGCGGGTGCCGTGGGGACCATGTGGAGGCCGGGTGTGAGGGCCGTGTGGCCACCTGGTGCGAGGGCCGTGTGGCCGCCGGGTGCGAGGGCCGTGTGGCCGCCTGGTGCGAGGGCCGTGTGGATGCCGGGTGCGAGGGCCGTGTAGCCGCCTGGTGCGAGGGCCGTGTGGACGCCGGGTGCGAGGGCCGTGTGGCCGCCTGGTGCGAGGGCCGTGTGGATGCCGGGTGCGAGGGCCGTGCGGCCGCCTGGTGCGATTGCCGTGTAGAGGCCGGGTGCGAGGGCCGTGTGGCTGCCTGCTGTGAGGGCTGTGTGGAGGCCAGGTGCGAGGGCTGTGTGGAGGCCGGGTATGAGGGCCGTGTGGCTGCCTGCTGTGAGGGCTCTGTGGAGGCCAGGTGTGAGGGACGTGCAGAGGCTGTGTGCGAGGGCCGTGTGGCTGCCTGGTGCAAGGGCCGTGTGGCCGCCGGGTGCGAGGGCCGTGTGGACGCCGGGTGCGAGGGCTGTGTGGATGCCGGGTGCGAGGGCCGTGCAGAGGCCGCCTGGTGCGAAGGCCGTGTAGAGGCTGGGTATGAGGGCCGTTTGGCTGCCTGCTGGGAGGGCTGTGTGGAGGCCAGGTGCGAGGGCCGTGCGGCCGCCTGGTGTGAGGGCCGTACAGAGGCCGGGTGCGAGGGCCGTGTGGCCACCTGGTGCGAGGGCCGTGTGGATGCCTGGTGCGAGGGCCGTGTGGATGCCGGGTGCGAGGACCGTGTGGACGCCGCATGCGAGGGCCGTGTGGCCGCCTGCTGTGAGGGCCGTGTGGCCGCCTGGTGCGAGGGCCGTGCGGACGCCTGGTGCGAGGACTGTGGGAACCGTGGGGAGGCCGAGCGCGCCGGTTTGCCAGGCAGGAGCGCTGGCTGCTGGCTTTCAGTCCCGCTCTCAGGGCTGCTGGGGTAGCTGGTCCAGCTGGCGATGCTGCTCTGGCTGATGGTGCTGTCCGGGCTTGATGGCTGTGTGGAGGCTGGGCGCGGGGGCCGTGGGGGCGCTGAGCGCACCGGTTTGCCAGGCAGGAGCCCTGGCTGCTGGTTTTCGGTCCAGCTCTCAGGGCTGCCGGGGCGGCTGGCAATGCTGCTCCGGCTGGTGCGGCTGTCTGGGCGCGAGGGGCGGCCACCGGCTTCCAGCCAGTCTCCGGAACCTGCCATGGCGCGCCTGTGGAGAGAGGAGGCTGCTGCGGCCCTGAACTCCAGTCAGAGCAAGATCCTGAGAAGGCCACCCAGGAATTAAGTTGAAGCATCCGACAGCAGCAGCAGAAGCCTCGGCAGAGTTTTTTCGCCAACCACTAATTCGCCGCTCCGCAGCAGCCTGGCGAGAAAAGCTTCGTGGCTATGAGCAGCCACCTAAGCAAGCAGCGTGTGTGTGTGTGTGTGCGCGCGCGTGTGTGTGGAGAACTAAATCAACGACTCACTCTTTTTTCTTCTGCCGCCGCCAATGGATCACGATGCAGCAGACCACTATGATAACTGGCACGGAAATCACGCCTGCTGCTGTGCCTATCATACAGCGCCTTCGCACATCTTGGGGGCATAAAACAGCTGCGGTCCTCTGGGGACGGTCAGCACTTGCGATTCTCTTTCCGACCGCATCTGGAGGAGCAATTCAGGATGTTAGTCCGTCCTGTGCACCACTGGTGAGCTTGCAGCACTTCTCTTTGATATGGCCAGCTTTCGGGACATGTCTCCCACTTAGGGACCCCAGCAAGACTGCTCAGTACCTGAGTCCGCTTGGAAAAAATCTGCTGGCCTGGTGGTCTTCTCCGGACTCTGACAGCACTGCCAAAAAGCAGAGACGACAGGTAAAGCCTGAGGTGCTGACGTGACGTGCAAGAGCGGGTGCTGGGGGAAGAGCCTGCTGAGACACAGCCATCCTGAGGGCTGACACCGGCTGACCGCGGGACAGCAAGTACCTGGCGTGCCGGCGCCTTGCGTTGCCTGCGCTTCGTCGGGAGGGACTGGCAGGGAGCCGCTGCTTCCGTCTGGAAACAAGAGCTTCTTCACAGCCTCTCGGTCCGTCTCTTGAGAAAGCAAGCAGGACAGCTGGATTAGATGGAACTGTTCCCCATCAGGGAGATGGCAGCATCAGGAGGCAAGACTTCTCAAAGACACCAGTAAGGTTTAGCAACAAGGCCTGGGCTTTTGGGGCTGCACCTGGTCACTACTCCAAACCATAGTCACACCTGACCTGCCGGCAGACCAGGAAATGGCGTGTGATCTTCTGGCTTGCCTGGCACATAGTGCGCTTTGGGCGAACGGCAAGGGGATGATGCTAAACGCCTTCCTCCTTCAAAGAGGACGGGAAGAAGCTGCAGCCAGGCCAGCCGGGGAAACAGCCCTTCTGAGAAGGGCCCTCACGCCCTTCCCTGTGAGCACCAGCAACAGTCACATTCGTCCCATCCCAGCTCTCGATCTGCAGACGGGAAATCGAGCGCAGCCCAAAAAGCCTGCTGAATCAGCGCAGGCCACAGCGTCTCCAGACGTGTATCTAAAACCTCCGGCTGCCGAGTCTCACAGCTAAGGCACAGTGAAAAATACCCACTGTGTCGTCTCTCCAGTTCGTCCAGCATTTTCCTCAGGAGTGGAGATGGCTCCGGGCGCTTTTTTCCTCCCTCAGCTTGGTGGTACTGCGCTCTTGGAGGACCTTCACAGAAAGTATTTGGTTCAATTTCACAGGACTAAATTATGGAAAACCAGTGCTTAGCCTGTGAGGTCAGCAGAGACAGACTGACTCACCCCTGCGGTGCCAACCGGCCTGTGGCACAGCATCCAGCTGAGGAGCCGGAAAAGCCCTTCCCACGGGCACATCTGTAACTGAACAGGCAGAGAAGCTTCCGTCATGGATTGCCAGCTGCATCGGCAGACCCGAACGGCAGAAGCGGTGAGGGGATCACGCGAGGAGAGGGCACACGCGCGCAGGGCTGCATCCTCACAGCTGCAGAGGCGCCCGGCTGGCTGACCTTTGGGCTTTGGACTGGCAGCTCCCAGAGGGAGGGAAAAGCCACGACGTACCCACGCGATCTGCCGGAGCCTCGCTCCTGGAACCCAGCCGGGAAGTGGGATCGCCTTCGCCCGCAGGCACAGCTGCAAACAAGCGCAGGACAGAACAGCTCCCCTGTGTCACGGAACCACACAAACTTGGCCAGTCCAGTTAAGAAACAAACTATCAAAAATACTTATTTTACAAGAGAGAATGGGAAAAACCAAGTTTTGTTCTAGGTGAAACCACTCTGGCTTCTTTAAGAATCCACAGGTTCATGATGTCGGTTGGGATATTAATACTACAGCGCTGACTGAAGAGCTCCTAAGGTTTATGGTTGCGCAAAATCACTCACCCGTGTAAGATGAGGTCTCTCAATCTGTACAGAAGATGAACCGCAGGTGGCGTTCCAACACACGGGGAGAGCCCCTGACCACAAACCCGGCTACTCTGAGGGAGACTGACTCAAGATGGCCCCCTCGCAGGACTCCGTTTATACCCAATTCGACTCTGACCTGTGGTCATATATGTGGTCATATCACGTAGGTCCCTATTGGCCAAAGACCTCAGCTTTGTCTCCCATCAACTGAAACTGCCGGTGCCCTGCGGGCATGATTCAAACTGCGGCAGGAATGTTTGCCCGCAGGCTTTGTCGGGGCGGGTGCATCTGCCACATAATCCACCCCGTGACAGCAGTCATGATTCGACTGGTTTCCTTGGAGTAGTGGTACAGTCACCTCCTGCCTCCACAGTTAAAAGGGAGCACAGTCTTGGTGAGTCTGAATTCTCATTGTGGATCATTGTTTCTCAATTGTTCTATGGCTATATTAGTATATCATTTACATGAACAGGTTCTAAGGGAGTGTATGTTACAACTGACACAGATCTTACGAATGTGCACTTAATACAACTTCTAATAATTCTTGTAATCTGTATTATAACTACAGTCATTATCAAAGACTGAAGGAGACTGGTTAGCCATCCAGCAAGAGAAAATCCAAACATGTCAAAAACTTTCCCCAGCCAGTTCGTTCCTAGTCCAGCGACAATCGCTTCTCAATCTTTGGCTACTTTCTTCATCTTGTTGATTTGGTCTTAAAGTGGTATTGATACATTTGGGATGTGGACACAACAGTCATCCACTGACAGGTTCAGAACTCCACATACGCCTTCCTCCTTTAACAGCATGAGGTCTGAAACAGCTCGGTTTTGAATGGTCATTTTACTGGTATGTTGTAACTGATCATCTAAAAACTTCAGATTGTCAGATGTGTTGGCTAAAGCCGATAGTTGTAGGCCTAGATCCAAAACAGCTTGTCGGTTTTGTACTGGGGCAATTCTTGCTCCAAATAATGATTCCATCCACCACCCAATTCGTGTTAGGGCTTCTTGCCATCCTTTCCGTAAATCCCTTGGTCTACAGTCCCACCACTGGTGTGGGATTGGCCCTTCCCGATAAATGGGACAGAGGGAGAGCACAGCCAGTGTACAGGCTAGCCCAGGAACAGTTGAATGTAGTCGGGAGTATAGGTGACCATCAGAGCATGCCCATACTAAGTTAGGGGGTGCAAGGACAGTGGATGTTTGGCATGGACCTGGTATAGTAGTAACAGAAGGACAATAGCCTTTCTTACTACCATCTAAGACAGAGGGTCATGAGTAACCGGTATTACTGCACAAGCAGCTCTGTGTTATAGGTCTCTTAATGGGAGGGTATAGCCATAGTAATGGCATCTTGTCAATGTCTTTGCATCCAATTTCTACTTGGCAGTTCCAGAGAGCAGATTTCCTCACTGGGGGTGTCTTATCCTTGTTCCCATCCCAACTGGGCATATAGGTATGCGTAGCTCACATGTAGTTCAGAGGACAGTCAAATGAGTTTCAATTACATGTGCTGGGACACTCATTACTATGCCTTTCATGGCGTTTAATACACCATGAGGCATTTAACAGTTTTGTATACTGTTGAGACTGATTGTCAGCACTCCAAGTATTACATTCAGTAGCTCCCCATGATTTCATGGTACAGTGCCATTCACACTCCACCTCGTGGTATCAATAGGGGGTTGGAGAATATAATTGCATCTTGCACCCCATACCAAGCTCGCATTTAAGGCACCTGGTGACCAACTATAGACAACGTAAGTGTAACCCTTGCCTTCAGGCCTTTTGAAATACCAGCTATAATTGTTATACCGCTTCCGTGTGAGCTCAACAACACGTGCTATGTTAATGTCTTGCACAAAAATTGTTAAGGGGTCTTCTGCTGACATGGGGGTAGGTGGACAAACCGTCACTGAGGTTAGATTCATCATTTGGGCAAACCCTATTGTCGTTTTCACTACCATGTTATCATCCAGGTCTTTGCTGTCCGCATCAGCCAGCATTACTACTGCTAGTAGGAGCCGCAGCAGGACAGCCCTCCTCTTCATTGTCCTGTAAGAAAGCACCAAAAACAAACAAAAAAAAATCAACCCTCGGTCCTTTGAACCAGGTTTCAGTGTTCCCCTCAGTCAGGGATTATCCACCAAGTACTTATATAGTGGGTCTTTCCGCTCCTGTCTAGGGCTTCCCAGGCATATAAGCCTCTTGGTTTTGCCAGGGTCATGGGTACAATGCCAATGGAAGGTAGTTTCTCCATGACAGGTCGGCCTATACATGATCAAAAGGATCAGTTCCCACTGAGGACATCAGGTATGGGGGCATCACCCATCAATGGTCCCGTGGGACAAAATGCTCATGTCATTGGGCTTCCATAATTTCCCCATCAGTTATTAACAGTGAAGACTGCTTGTGGCAATCATATGTCCCAGTTATGGCGCAAGACATCAGCATGTCTTTTAACCAAACCATTGGTTCGCTCAACTATCCCATTGGCCTGGGGATAATATGGTGTGTGAAATGCCCATTTGATACCTTCTATCCACGCCCAGTCTTGTACCACTGTGGCTGTGAAATGCGACCCATTGTCACTCTGAATACATTCAGGAATGGGCAAAATACCAAACCATTCTTTGCGGCACTTGGACTGTCTGATCTCCTGTGGCTGTGCCAACAGCTGTGGCCATGGTTAATCCTGCTATCACCTCTACTCCTATCAAAATTTGTCTTTTTCCATGTGAAGGTCTCAAGGGCGCGACATAATTTGCCAGGTGCTCCAAAGAGCTTTATCTCGTTTGATATGCTGGGCAGGGGCTTGATTTGGGTGGCTGGCCCTGAGCCTGATTTGGCATTGTGGGCAATGGTAGTAGAGTGTTTATATCCTTGAGGCAGTCGGTTAAAGGTGTACTGCACTCCTTCCCAAGTGAAAGCAAATTGGGGTTTATCCTCTTCTCTCAGGGGTATCAAAGAACATGTCTTTAACATCTAAAGTGGCCATCCATGCGTGAGCGGCTGCCTGGATTGCCATCACCACCGATGTTATACTCAGGATAGCAGCACTTAAGGGTGGAGTATTACTATTCAATTTTCTATAATCAATTGTTAGACACCACCATCCATCAGGCTTACGGACTGGCCAAACTGGAAAATTGTATGGTGAGTGGGTCCAACTTATGATCTGCTTTTTTTCAAGATTGTTAATTACATCTGTAATGCCCTGTTTTGCTGCAGTTGGCAAAGAGTATTGAGAAACACAGGTTACTTTAGATTGTGGTAGCGCAGGTGCAAGCTGCAGGGTTCTAACATGGGCAGCTTTTGCCCACTGACTTCGAAAACTCCATCTTGCCATTAGGTACACAGCACCGCCTGCCTGCTAATACATCAAATCCCAATATATTTTCCTTATGAAGGCTTAGGGCCACTTACACAGCTGTCATTCTTGTCTCCCCAGGTAGCCAAAGTTGAATCTGAGCTAAAGGACATTTTTCTGC
Source organism: Grus americana (assembly GCF_028858705.1). Lineage (NCBI taxonomy): Eukaryota > Metazoa > Chordata > Aves > Gruiformes > Gruidae > Grus > Grus americana. Next base: position 16,379,178 of record NC_072862.1, on the reverse strand, counting down.
TGTACCTGTTACACCTATTATATTTATAGCTTTTCTTGAGGGTTTAATTCCCAATTTCTCAGCGTGTTGCTTATTCAAAACGCTAATTTGGGCTCCTGTATCAATTAAAAAGTCTAAACTTAGCCGTCTTAGACCCACAGGGTTCATTAGCAGGAATTCACCATGCTGAGTGGGCGGCCCGACCACCAAACCGCGGCTTCCAGCTCTGTAACTCTTGCAGCTCCTCTCGCAGAGGCCCGAAAGGGTTAAGGTTCCTCTCCCGGGCGGGCGCGGTTGCCGGCACTTCCTGTTGTTCTTTAATCTCCCCCTCTAGCAATTCCACCAGTTTCCGGACCTGAGCCGTAGATTGCCCATGCAGCATTGCTCCAGGTGTTCCTAGTGCTAATACCTTTCACCAAAGGCTATTTCTTTCTGAATCCTAAGTCCGGTCCGACCCGCCCCGGAAAAGGCCCCTGCTCCCGGCGTGGAGGCCGCTCAGGGTGGGGTTTGCGATCCGCTTGTCCGACCCTCGTGTTCCCCTCGGCGCCACCCCCGGGAGCAGTCCGTCCCATCTCGCGCCCGTAAGTCACTATGTTGTGTAACGTCTCCGCCCAAGTCAAAACGTGGGCGGGGGGGGGGGTGGTCTGAAGGTGTTGCCGATTTTGCTCAATGGCTCTCTGAACCCTTTCTCTCAGGGACTGAACATGTATTTTCAAAGCGTCCGGCAATCCCCTAATAAGAGGTCTCAGGTGGTTGGGGTCTACTGGTGCAGCCACCGGTATCACTTGCTGCCCTCTTTCATACACTGCTTGAATACAAGCGGCTTTTTGCACTCCTTCGGCTAGCTCTGACAATCCCTTTATTTTAATGGTAATAGGTTCCCCCCTGCTCTTTGGGGTCCACACCCTCAGCCCAATAAGCCACTCAGGGTGTTCATGGCTGGTTGCCCTGCGGTCCGTCAATCAGAAACGTTCCCAGACCCCAAAACCCTCTCGCTTCTTCATCACTCGACGGTATCCAATGAGCCCCGTTAGACTCCCCACAAATACTCCGTTTCCGTCTCTCCAGGTTTTCACGAGAACTTTGCTTGCAATTCACTGAGCTCGGGTCCTGACCAGGGAATGGTGCGGACTGTGGTTCATGGGTTCCTGCCTTGCGGACCCGTGTGCCTCTCTGCTTTAATAAGAGGTCGCACGTCCCTTTCCTTCAGTTCCTCCGTTTCCTCGGAGCTGTTTTCATCAGGGTCTCCCCAGATATCCCCATCCCAATCCTCGGGGTCTGCACCCAAAATTAATTTTCGATTTGGAAGATACTGGGATTTTTCTCTGCTTGTGCTAGCATTAGTTCAATTTTTTGTTGCAACAGATGTGTCTGCTCTTTCTCTTTGAGATTCTCCTTTCAAACAATCTATTTCTAGCTGTTTCTTTAAATTGTCCGTGGCTAATCTTTCACAATCATTATTTTGTTTCTATGCTTGAATCAAGCAGGCACCTAGGATGGCACACACAGTTCCTTTAGCCATTTCGACTATTTCCATGGCATTGTTCTGTCCCCTCCATGACCACTACTGGGTCAGATCATTTCTCCTTTGCCCAATCAAAACCTGCAGAAAGATTTCAGCTGTGCTTCCATAACAACTCCTCAGTAGACATCCTGCCGACTACTCCAATTTAAAATGTCACAGAACCACACAAACTAGGCCAGTCTGTCACCGAAATCCGGGAATAAACCTCCTAACACCGATGTAGTGTTAAAAGGCAGGCATTCTTTATTGCAGCGCTGGATGCACGGGGGATAGCTCCACCCAACGTGCATGCCAGGTGATCACCAACACACAGGTTATGTAGGAGCAAAACATACATATTCATCGTTTGTCTCAGAAAGGGCAGTCCTACGATAATCATTTCTTAGAATCCATTTCCATATTCTCCTCCCCGTCACGCATGCTCAGTGATTTGAGTCGGTGGTCCTCAAGGGTCTCTGGTGGTCGTCAGCGGTCTCGCACCCGTGTCCGCTGCGTGACCCTCTTCTTGCAGGCATGCGCAGTATCCTTGCTGTGGATGCACCTGTCCATAACAACTTACTTCATAAGATTAATATCTCCAAACCTGTTGTTCACTTTGGTAGGGACTGTACATGGAACATAGCAGCATTGTACCTTGCCATGGTCAGTTAGCTTCATTACCTCTTCCCTTGGTTACAAACTAATTAGCTCAACCTGATTCTATAGTTTCTGTTTCACGGCCCCTATCCCACGGTTACATTTCCCCCCTTTGGAAGTTTTGAAATAATAACTTTTCAATACTTCCACTCATATTGTCCTATCCTAGACACATTACAGATGTTCTTAAACTTGTAAGCGTAGCATCTACACCCCAGTGTGTCTGCTCACGTTTCTCTTTTGCAAGTTCTAACATAACTTGTGGAGTTACTATTACCTGATTTTTCTGGTGTTACCCACCATCCTTCCGTATTCTGAGATGCTTTGAAGTGCTCTGCCAATTGTTCATCTAGTTTGCTGTATCTTGCTTTTCAATTTGGAATTTTCATCGGTTTTACTGGTACTAGTGCAAGGATACCTTGTCCTGCAGCCTCCTTTGCAGCTTTATCTGCCAATCGATTACCGTCTGACCAAACTGATGAGCCTTGCAATGCATTACAGCCACTTCCTTCAGTTTCTGCACATCTTGTAGGAGTTGAAGAACTTCCTCCTTATGCCTTATCGGTGATCCTTGGGCTGATAACAGCCCTCTTTCTTTCCAGATGGCTCCATGAGCATGGATCACACCAAATGCATATTTGGAATCCGTCTGTATGTTTACCCTTTTCCCTTCTGCCATCCGTAAAGCCTGCTTTAACGCCACCAATTCTGCTTTCTGCGCCGATGTATTTGCAGGTAGCGTCCCTGACTCCAATACCTTGTCGGTGGTAACAACAGCATATCCGGCCATTCGCCTTCCTTCTTGCACGAAACTGCTTCCGTCCGTAAACAGTTCCAGATCAGGATCCTTCAAAGGTTTGTCTGTCAGGTCCGGCCTGCTGGAATAAACTTGTTCAATGGTTAGCAGGCAATCCTGTTCCAATTTCTCGGTAGGATTTTTTTGTTGGCAGGAACGTTGCTGGATTTACAATTGCTGTTGTTTTTAATTCCACATCATCTTGTTCCAATAGGACAACCTGGTATTTCGACATTCTGCTGGGGGATAGCCAGTGACCCCCCTTTCGTTCTAAGACAGTTATTACCATATGTGGTACGTATACCGCTATCTTTCGGCCCATAGTCAATTTTCAAGCTTCCTGAATCAGCAGCACCGTTGCTGCCACGGCACGCAAACATCCTGGCCATCCTTTACTCACGGTGTCAAGTTGTTTGGAGAAGTACCCCACCGGCCGCTTCCAAGACCCCGGCCGTTGCGCCAGCGCTCCAAGGGCCAGATGTTGACTTTCGTGCACAAACAGCTCAAAAGGTTTGGTTAGATCAGGTAAACCCAATGCAGGGGCCATCATTAATGCCTTTTTGAGTTCTTGAAATGATTTGTGGCCTTCAGGTGTCCAAATCAAATATTGGTTTTTGGATTCCTTCAGGGCTTCATATAGGGGTTTCACATGCAGTCCATAATTTAGAATCCAGAGTCGACACCACCCAATCATTCCCAGAAAGGCTCTCAGTTCCTTTGGACTGTTAGGTTCGGGGATCTGACAAATGGCTTCTTTCTTTCTTTCGTTTCCCAGTTGTCTCTGTCCTTCAGATATCTCAAATCCCAAATAAATCACTGCTTCTTTCCCTATCTGGGCCTTGTTTCTGGAAACTCTATATCCTCCTTGGCCCAGGAAATTCAAGAAACTGATGGTCATTTCAAAACATGTTTCTTTGCTTTCTGCTGCTATCAGGATGTCATCCACATACTGTAATAACATACCTTCTCCTTGATTCTGTTTCTTCCACATTTCTAACTCTTTTGCCAATTGATTTCCAAATAGTGTGGGGCTATTCTTAAATCCTTGCGGAAGTACAGTCCATGTTAGTTGCATTTTTCGTCCTGTAGCAGGACTTTCCCATTCAAAAGCAAATATGCTTTGACTTTTTGTATCCAGAAGTATGCAAAAGAAGGCATCCTTTAAATCCAGTACAGTAAACCATTTATGTTCCTCCTTCAAAGATGTCAGTAAAGTGTATGGCTTGGCCACTACTGGGTGTATATCTTGAACTATTTGATTTACGGCCCTCAGATCCTGAACCAATCGGTAGTATCCCTTGCCTCCTGATTTCCTTACTGGTAATATAGGGGTATTATATTCTGATTCACATTCTACTAACAGCCCATATTCTAAAAATTTTGTAAGTAATTCCTCTAATCCCTTTCGAGCCTCCCACTTAATAGGATACTGTTTTTGCCTTACCGGCTTGGCTCCAGGTTTTAAAGTCACCTTTACTGGTTCTGCCAGTTTGGATCATCCTGGAACTTCACTTGCCCATACCAAAGGGGTTACTGCATTGTCCACCACTTCTGGAATCTGTTCCTCCTTGGAGGAATCCTGTAACATAAACACTCTCGCCTCTATGGCTTTTGATTCTGGTATTAGTAATCTGATTTCTCCATCTTTAAAAATTATTTGTGCATCTAATTTGCTTAATAAATCTTGTCCCAATAAGGGCAACGGACATTTGGGCATGTACAAAAATTGATGTGTTACCCGCTGTTTTCCCAGCTTAAATTTTAACAGTTTCAAGAAAGGCTAGTTCTCTTTTTGCCCCGTCGCACCAACACCCTCTGCTGATTTATGGCTGAGTGTCGCTTTACACGTTTATTATTCTCAGTCAAGATTGCCAGAATTTTTCCATCCCTTTGCATTTGTCTGACTTCTTTTGCTTTTTCTCTGTTGTTATACGCAGTCCAGGCTACTTCAAGCGTTTTACCTAAGTCTCTGGACTCAGCCCCTCCCACTTTCTGGAGTTTTTTTCTAGGGCTGATTATCCCATAAATATAGAGGCCAATTGTATAGCTTCTTCCGTGGTGTTTTTTGGTTTGGTTTTGGTTTTGGTTTTGGTTTACTCTGGGTCCAAATTAGTGTATTTTCTAGCAGTCACCTTCAGTCTTTCCATAAAGGCTGAAGGGGACTCATGTAATTCTTGTCTCACTTCATAAAGTTTAGACCAATGAATTGCTTTTGGCATTGCATGTCTATCACCAAACAAAATCCACTTCTGAGATCTAGTCAGCATCCCTCTGGGTCCCGGATGATTAGGGTCCCACTCAGGGTTTGTGGATGGAAAATTCTGGTCCACTGTCCCTTGTATAATCCCATTGGCATGAGCTCCTTCTACTTGTTTTCTGGCCATATTCAATACCATTTTCTTTTCAGTATCTTCCAACAAAGTATCCAATATTACTTGCAAATCCTCCCAATTGGGGTTTTGGGTTCTGATTATTGTTTCAACTACTTTGGCAACTCTTTCGGGATCATCCCAATAAGTGCCTGCAGTTTCTTTCCATGCTCTTAAATCAGTTGAGAAGGGAACTTCTACCATTACCGGACCCTCATTACCAACTGCCTGTCGAAGAGGGGCCTGGAGGGGAGTTAATCCGTCTCCTCCCCCTCTTCCCCTTGTCCTCCCAGCAACCGGGCTGAATCCTTCTGCCTCTCCTTCCACAGGAGGGGCGGAAGCGTTGTTAGCCTCCAGATTTTGATCCCCCTGATCATTTCCTAGCCTTCTGCGAGGTGCAACCAATAATTCCACGTCATCTTCTTCAAATTCACATTTAAACCACCGCTTACCAGTATCATAAGCTGAGCAACCTTTTCCAAATTTTTATCAGGTTCCTGCCCCTTTAATGCCATTACCACAGAACTAGGTGAAACCAATTCACATTGCTTTTGCCATTCCGGATGGTTTCGCAGTGTGGACAAACAAATCTACACATGCCGTTTCATTCCATTTACCTTCCCTCTTACAAAATAGCATCAATTGCAAAATTGTGTTATATTGCAATGTCCCATTTTCCGGCCACTTTTCCCCACTCTCTAAAGCATACAGTGGCCACCAATGATTACAATATTCAATCAATTGTTTCCGAGTCAAAGGATCAATTCTTCCCAGATCTTTCCAACGTTCCAAAATACATCCCAGTGGTGTTTTTTGTGGGATTGGTTTCTTACTCGGAAAAGTACCCATCTCCCAGGGACTTAGTGGTTGTGATTGTACACTATCACAAGCACTAGTCAGAGGGACCCCAACCCGTGTTAGAGCTCCCTCAGGGATTTCTCTCGGTGCGGGCCTGTCCCGCCACGGTGGTAAGAGCAAATATTCAAAAGAGCAAATATTCAAATCAAAAAAGAATGCCTTTACCTCTCCCAGGGGTCTTGCTCAGAGCTCTTTGGTCCGGGGATCGGAGGCTCTCCCCGAGAATTACCCGGTGCCGGCTGGAGGTCCTGCGATCCCACGGATCCGTTGAGGTTCAAAAGCAGTGTCCCATTTGGGTCGCCAAAACCTGTCACCGAAATCCGGGAATAAACCTCGTAACACCGATGTAGTGTTAAAAGGCAGGCATTCTTTATTGCAGCGCTGGATGCACGGGGGATAGCTCCACCCAACGTGCATGCCAGGTGATCACCAACACACAGGTTATGTAGGAGCAAAACATACATATTCATCGTTTGTCTCAGAAAGGGCAGTCCTATGATAATCATTTCTTAGAATCCATTTCCATATTCTCCTCCCCGTCACGCATGCTCAGTGATTTGAGTCGGTGGTCCTCAAGGGTCTCTGGTGGTCGTCAGCGGTCTCGCACCCGTGTCCGCTGCGTGACCCTCTTCTTGCAGGCATGCGCAGTATCCTTGCTGTGGATGCACCTGTCCATAACAACTTACTTCATAAGATTAATATCTCCAAACCTGTTGTTCACTTTGGTAGGGACTGTACATGGAACATAGCAGCATTATACCTTGCCATGGTCAGTTAGCTTCATTACCTATTCCCTTGGTTACAAACTAATTATCTCAACCTGATGCTATAGTTTCTGTTTCATGGCCCCTGTCCCACGGTTACAAGTCCAGTTAACAAACAATCAAAACTACTTATTTTACAAGATGGAAGGGGAAAAACTAAGTTTTGTTCTAGGCGAAACCACTCTGGGTCCAACACACATTAACAATCCACAGGTTCATGATGTCGGTTGGGATATTAACACTACAGCGCTGACTGAAGAGCTCCTAAGGTTTATGGGTGATGACCCAAAATGTGCAAGATCACTCACCCGTGTAAGATGAGGTCTCTCAATCTGTACAGAAGATGAACCGCAGGTGGCGTTCCAACACACGGGGAGAGCCCCTGACCGCAAACCCGCTACTCTGAGGGAGACTGACTCAAGATGGCCCCCTCGCAGGACTCCGTTTATACCCAATTCGACTCTGACCTGTGGTCATATATGATCACGTAGGTCCCTATTGGCCAAAGACCTCAGCTTTGTCTCCCATCAACTGAAACTGCCGGTGCCCTGCGGGCATGATTCAAACTGCGGCAGGAATGTTTGCCCGCAGGCTTTGTCGGGGCGGGTGCATCTGCCACACCATAACACAGCTTCAGATACTTCCCATCAGAGTTGTGCAGGGGAGTGCAATGCAAAGAGGGGGTCACTCCACGGCACTTGTCTCTGGGGGATTGCTCTCAGGCTCAAGGAAAGGGACACTGAGAACTTACCTCCAGGGTGCTCCAGGGGCTCCAAATCAACATCCAGCCAAGAAGCACCATTGTCGGCATCCTCGTCTAGAAGCAAGCACAGATGAGAAAGGTTTCCATTGCACTTTGGGATCCACTGCTGCCTCAGTGAATTCCAGGCTCTGGAAGGGGCTCAGGTAACAAGGTGGGAGCCAGAAGAAGGTCCAGCTTGGCAAAGCTGCAGAGGGGCCTGGTGGCCTCTTGGCTGGCTCCTGGCAGCTCTCCCAACACTCTTGCCAGGCCATCTGCAACACCCTTGAGGAGCGATGGACCAACATGCGGCCCCTGGGGGCTTGCTTTCTGGGAGAGCTCTCTCGTACACAGCGGAAACCCTCGCTAAAGCACTGGAGGAAACAAACCAGCACCACACGTCTTGGGGAGAAGAGCCAGCTGAGCTCTGGGACGTATTCCTCTCAGGAGAATTACTGACCTCCTCCGGTGCTGTTACCAGCAGCTCATGAGGCTAAAGCGTGATTGATTTTGAAGATTGTCCATTCCATCACATCCATTTTCACGTCCTTCATGAATTCACTCTCTAGGACTTATTTTGAAGTTTTAGAAAGCAGGCATTCTTTATTGCAGCGCTGGGTGCACGGGGGATAACTCCACCTAACGTGCACACCAAAAGACAAAACTAGCAAGTATTTATACTGTGCTAATATACATATTCAGTATCTTTCCGAGTAGTGCTTATCACATTCAAGGATCTTCCGGGAACTCCTTAGCATATGCTAATGTCTTTCGTGCATGCTTGTTGGCACCTCCAGGTGGTCCTCGGGGGTCTTCGCACTCAGTCCTGGTATCACATATACCTTATCCCTCAAGGCTGGTTTTGTGATCACCTTGTAACTTTCTTATCTTTGCGCATCTGTTTTTCCAAGGCCGAGCTGTTTAAAATGAGATTGTTCCAGAGCTTCTTATCTTACAACTAATTATTTTCTAAGTTACGACGGTTTCCCTTTTGTTTGGTTACATCTGTTGAGCAATGGCTCTAATTGCTTGAATTGATCTTAATATTTCAATATTCACAGGTATCAGATGCACCCGATGAGGAGAATCCTCCTGTCCCCAAAAAGGAGACTCTGCCAACTGGTGGCCTCACGTTTCTGTGCTATCAAGGGAAAACACACAGGTACGTGTCAGGCTGCAAGGGAGAGAGGGACAGTGAGGGGAAAGGTAAGCTGACGGTGGTGTCTCCACCCTAGAGCTTTTAGGTGCAGTAGGACAAAGTCCCAGGCCCTCAGGGCTTCGCAGACTTCAGAGCAATGCCGCTAGCAGTTTTTCGACACTGGACACGAGAGCCTCAGGGAATCTGGAGACCTTCCATACACTGTGACTTTCCCAGCTCACTGACCTGGCGTGATCAGCGGGCAATTGCAGGCAGGCATGGCCAGTCTTCTCTTTGAGAGACAACTACCGGAGCTGACTTCTGCTGCTGGCAGGGCCTTGGCCCCAGAATGCAAGCGGACACCATCTTCTGGGGTCTTTAAAGAATAAAGCCCAGCTTTGCAAAGCTACTGGGGACAAAGCACAGCTCTCCCTCAACACCTCAGCTGTGTCCTAACACATTCATCTCTTGAGATCATCTCCGGTCACTGAATTATTTACCAGGCTCAATCACCTGCAACGTGGAGGGGATGAAGGGACATTTGACTTGAAAGCTGTTTCTGAAAATCAAGGCTCTGCTAGCAGTAGCCACCTAGAGAGCCCAAAGGTGATTTACTACAAGCTGGAATTATTGGAGAAGGCTGCTCCAATCCATTCACCTGAAAACACGTGCTTTGGATCAGATACTACAACCTCCATGGGGTAAGCAAAGCCCATGAGTGCAAGCTCTATCTCCCTCTTCTGTTGACACCTGAAGAACGGTGAGCCAACACAGTATCGCCTTCGCTCCCGCCAGGTCAAAATTCAGTACTACCTGCTCATTCCCAAAGCTCGCAACTCTTCACTCCAATGAGGCCGGCAGGATTGCTCCCATCACGCCGTGGGGCCTGGCTGCCTGTCCAGCAGGCAGCGAGCGCTAAAAGCCCGCCTGTTACCATCTGGGAGTGCAAACCTTTCTCGAGCTACAGATGTGGCTCAGGCTCTCGTGAAACTGCTCCATCCTGGCACCTTCAAAACAGCTTGCTGAGGACGCAGAGCACATTGTCTTCTCCTACTACCTTAACTGTGCAGTGGGGAGAACAGCACCACTAACACGGCACCTAAATCAATCTTTTCACATTTTTATCGGAGTAGCTCTTGTAGCTGAGCCAAAGCTCAGCTCAGCACCCAAGCACAAGCCAGCTGCCTTGCCATGCGTTTGGATGAGCCTGGATCAGGGTGGAGGCTTGCCTGCTGCCAAGCCACTCGTTTTGATAACACTCTCCTACTTGTCAAGTGGGGAAACGCTTCAGCGGTCTGATTTGGCAGCTGTAGCCTCAGGGACATGCCGTCACGAGAGAAGTGCAGTTCCACGTGCCTAATGAAGCAACGAAGGCTGCCAGCATGGACCAACATACAGCCCCTCGGCCTTTCTTACCGGAGAGAGAGCTCTCACGCACACAGAGGGATCATAGAATCATCGTAGAATGGTTTGGGTTGGTTGGAAGGGACCTCAAAGACCATCTAGTTCCAACCCTCCACTAGCCCAGGTTGCCCAAAGCCTCATCCAACCTGGCCTTGAACGCTTCCAGGGATGGGGCCTCCACAACTTCTCTGGGCAACCTGTGCCAGTGCCTCACCACCCTCACAGGGAAGAATTTCTTTCTAACATCGAATCTAAATCTACCCTCTGTCAGTTTAAACCCATTCCCCCTTGTCCTGTCACTACACTCCCTGATTAACAGTCCCTCTCCAGCTTTCCTGTAGGCCCTTCAGGTACTGGCAGGCCGCAATTAGGTCTCCCCGGAGCCTTCTCTTCTCCAGCTGAACAACCCCAACTCTCTCAGCCTGTTCTCATAGGAGAGGTGCTCCAGCCCTCTGACCAACTTTGTGTTGAAACCCTCGCTAAAGCAACGGAGAGAAAAAAACATCATCCACACTTCCCGGGCAGAAGCCTTAAAACCCTCTCCTCCTCAACACTTGAACAGCCTTGATTGTTAATGTGTGTTGTTTTGCTTCCGTGTCCGGAGGCCACAGCCTTATCAGCACAGCTGAGCTGGTGCCAATGCTTCAGCCAGCCTTTCCACAGGCTGTTCAAGCGGGGGTGTGGGGGCCACCACTTTGTTACTCCCAAGGCAGCAAAAGCCTTGCTCAGGGAGGCTCTGACCAGGAGCTCAGCACCCAGATGCGGAGATACTTGACAGCACCCCCACTTGGTGATGGCCCATCAATTAGGGCCCATTACTAAGCAAGGACCTTTGCTTTGCCCCAGCAGGCTTGTTTGCCAGGCTTGTGTCCCTGGAGCTGTTCTAGATGCCTTCCCTCTTTTCCTGGCTATGCCATTTGAGCAGTCCATGGCCAGATGACCCTGCTGCAATAAACCAGTCCGTGCCACTGGCCAGGTGGGGCTCCCGTACCGTGCGGCGCTCAGGTTGGTGTCGCTGGCCGTGGCCGTGGGCTCCCCCAGCGCATCGTGGCCCCGCCACTGGTTGGAGGAGCCAGTGTGCCCGGCCCCTGCCTGCACCACGCTGCACCGGGCTGGTGCCTCGCGGGGTTTGCTGTTGGTACCACTCGGACACTTGTGCAACAGCTTTGTCATCTTTATTCACAGACAAACGGCCGACTGGTCCCAGAAGCTGTCGGTCAGGGTCTGTGAGCGTGCTGCAAACGCCGACCCTGGCGGGGTCACCTTCAGTGTGTGGCTAAGGGCCGGTTGGGCCGTTTTGGGTTGAGGCTGGAGGAGCGCCAGACTGATCCTGGCAGTTGTAGGGTGGTTGGGGGTCAAGGCTGTGGGGTTGTGCCAGGCTCTGTGGGGACCGTGTGGAGGCTGGGTGTGAGGGCCATGGTTGAGGGCGGGTGCACGAGGGCTGTGGTGGTGGCCTGGTGTGAGGGCCGTGTTGAGGGCCGGGCGCGGGGGTCGTGGTGGCCGTGGGGGCCGTGGCGGCCGCGGGGAGTCCGAGTGCGCCGGTTTGCCAGGCAGGAGCCCTGGCTGCTGGTTTTCGGTCCAGGTCTCAGGGCTGCCAGGGCTTGGTCCCCAGCTGGCGATGCTGCTCCGGCTGGTGGCTGCTGTCCGGTGCGCGAGGGGCGGCCACCGCTTCCAGCCAGTCTCCAGAACCTGCCATGGCGCGCCTGTGGAGAGAGGAGGCTGCTGAGGCCCTGAACTCCAGTCAGAGCAAGATCCTGAGAAGGCCGCCCAGGAATTAAGTTGAAGCATCCGACAGCAGCAGCAGAAGCCTCGGCAGAGTTTTTTCGCCAACCACTAATTCGCCGCTCCGCAGCAGCCTGGCGAGAAAAGCTTCGTGGCTATGAGCAGCCACCTAAGCAAGCAGCGTGTGTGTGTGTGTGTGTGTGCGCGCGCGCATGTGTGGAGAAACTAAATCAACGACTCACTCTTTTTTCTTCTGCCGCCGCCGATGGATCACGATGCAGCAGACCACTATGATAACTGGCACGGAAATCACGCCTGCTGCTGTGCCTATCATACAGCGCCTTCGCACATCTGGGGGCATAAAACACCTGCGGTCCTCTGGGACGGTCAGCACTTGCGATTCTCTTTCCGACCGCAATCTGAGGAGCAATTCAGGATGTTAGTCCGTCCTGTGCACCACTGGTGAGCTTGCAGCACTTCTCTTTGATATGGCCAGCTTTCGGGACACGTCTCCCACTTAGGGACCCCAAAGACTGCTCAGTACCTGAGTCCGCTTGGAAAAAATCATATCTGCTGGCCTGGTGGTCTTCTCCGGACTCTGACAGCACTGCCAAAAGCAGAGACGACAGGTAAAGCCTGAGGTGCTGACGTGACGTGCAAGAGCGGGTGCTGGGGGAAGAGCCTGCTGAGACACAGCCATCCTGAGGGCTGACACCGGCTGACCGCGGGAAGCAAGTACCTGGCGTGCCGGCGCCTTGCGTTTGCCTGCGCTTCGTCGGGAGGACTGGCAAGGAGCCGCTGCTTCCGTCTGGAAACAGAGCTTCTTCACAGCCTCTCGGTCCGTCTCTTGAGAAAGCAAGCAGGACAGCTGGATTAGATGGAACTGTTCCCATCAGGGAGATGGCAGCATCAGGAGGCAAGACTTCTCAAAGACACCAGTAAGTTTAGCAATAAGGCCTGGGCTTTTGGGGCTGCACCTGGTCACTACTCCAAACCATAGTCACACCTGACCTGCTGGCAGACCAGGAATGGCGTGTGATCTTCTGGCTTGCCTTGCACATAGTGCGCTTGGGCGAACGGCAAGGGGATGATGCTAAACTGCCTTCCTCCCTTCAAAGAGGACGGAAGAAGCTGCAGCCAAGCCAGCCGGGGAAACAGCCCTTCTGAGAAGGGCCCTCACGCCCTCCCTGTGAGCACCAGCAACAGTCACATTCGTCCCATCCCAGCTCTCGATCTGCAGACGGGAAATCGAGCGCAGCCCAAAAAGCCTGCTGAATCAGCGCAGGCCACAGCGTCTCCAACATGTATCTAAAACCTCCGCTGCCGAGTCTCACAGCTAAGGCACAGTGAAAAATACCCACCGTGTCGTCTCTCCAGTTCGTCCAGCATCTCCCTCAGGAGTGGAGATGGCTCCTGGCGCTTTTTTCCTCCTTCAGGTTGGTGGGTACTGCGCTCTTGGAGGACCTTCACAGAAAGT